>NC_066876.1:14890483-14987547 GCF_022985175.1 Labeo rohita | reverse complement strand
ACTCCACACGGAGTGTTGCCTCATCCTATGCGTTGGCTCATGGCGCCTCACTAGCAGATATCTGTAGAGCTGCGGGTTGGGTGACACCTAATACCTTCGCAAGGTTCTACAACCTTCGCGTAGAGGCCGTATCCTCCCGTGTCTTAACATAGACATCACAGGCGAGCGGGAGTCCGGCTGTGTCGGCTTGCTGCGCCATTCCTAATGGATCCGTGCGCATTCCTAATGGATTCCTAAGACCTCTCCGGCCTTCCACAGGCCGTGATGGAAACTATCACTCAGTCCAGAGCCCCCTCCACAAGGCAGGCTTATGCGCTGAGATGGGGTCTGTTCGTTGACTGGTGTTCCTCTCGCGGGGAGGACCCACAGAGATGTACGATTGCAGTAGTGCTTCCCTTCCTGCAGGAAAAGTTGGAGCGCAGGCTGTCCCCTTCAACTCTCAAAGTGTACGTTGCTGCCATTGCAGCGTACCACGATGCAGTGGATGGAACATCCCTAGGTAAGCACCAACTCATCGTGAGGTTCCTGAGGGGTGCGAGAAGGGTTAATCCCCCCAGGCCGCACCCTATACCCTCTTGGGACCTCTCCGTCGCCCTCCAGGGTCTGCGGGAGGCCCCATTTGAGCCACTTGCGTCAGTTGAGCTAAAATATCTGTCACTCAAGACAGCGCTCCTGACCGCACTGGCCTCCATCAAGAGGGTAGGGGACTTACAAGTTTTCTCTGTCGACGAAGCGTGCCTAAAATTCGGGCCCGGCGATTCTCACGTCATCCTGAGACCCCGGCCTGGTTATGTGCCCAAGGTTCCCACCACGCCTTTCCGCGATCAGGTGGTGAACCTGCAAGCTCTGCCCCTGGAGGAGGCAGACCCAGCCTCTGCGCTACTGTGTCCAGTTTGCGCTCTGCGTATATTCGTGGACTGCACTCGGCACTTCAGACGCACCGAGCAGCTCTTCGTCTGCTTTGGAGGTCAGCAGAAAGGGAATGCTGTCTCCAAACAGAGGTTGGCCCATTGGGTGGTAGATGCCATCTCCCTGTCGTACCAAAACCAGGGAGAGCCATGCCCCTTAGGTGTTCGTGCCCACTCCACACGGAGTGTTGCCTCATCCTATGCGTTGGCTCATGGCGCCTCACTAGCAGATATCTGTAGAGCTGCGGGTTGGGCGACACCTAATACCTTCGCAAGGTTCTACAACCTTCGCGTAGAGGCCGTATCCTCCCGTGTCTTAACATAGACATCACAGGCGAGCGGGAGTCCGGCTGTGTCGGCTTGCTGCGCCATTCCTAATGGATCCGTGCGCTATTTCCCTCAGTTGTTCCCTCCGGCGAACCTGGGTCCTCCATGCCCCGCAGTCAGGCCTAGTGCGGAGTAGTGCTTGTCTGTGCTCCGGTTGGGTCTCCTTCGCCCAGCAGGTTGTGGCAACATGTTTCAGTATTTTTCCACGGTCAGCCAGAAGGCTGATGTTTCCCTCATATATCCCTAAAATCTATGGATATATTGAATTTCTTGTGTTCCACATGTACAGATTTCATGTGCTCCGCCCCCCCAACTCCTGCTTCAGTACAACTGGCATCCCTGTGGGGCCCCCTATTGGCCCCCAGGGCGTTGGGAAGGTTACGCTCATATCCGTCTGCTGACACGTCCGCCTGTCGGCACGCGGTGTGTTGCGTAACGCGACGTCTGGTTCGTGGCCTGTTCCATGGGTCTGTTCCCATATGTAACGTCGTAGTGAAACGACTGAAGGGGAATGTCTAGGTTACGTACGTAACCCTCGTTCCCTGAAGGAGGGAATGGAGACGTTACATCCCCTGCCACGACCTGACGTCGCGCTGACGCTGGGCTGCAGCTCGGCTCCTCAGCAAAAGCCTGAATGAGTGGTTGCACACCGCCGCCTTATATATCCGTATATACGGGGGAGTGGCTCGGCATGCAAATACCACTCGCCAATGTTCATGAATGTTCATTGGCCTTTTGAATAAGGCTTGGAGATGATTGGACTCTCAAGCGAGTTCCCATATGTAACGTCTCCGTTCCCTCCTTCAGGGAACGAGGGTTACGTACGTAACCTAGACGTTCTCTTACCTGTAGTGATGTTCGCACCAGAGATTTTCATGCCTTTTTTTATGCAAACTGGGAATTTCTGTCCATGAATCAAAGCCCTCAAGTGCTCTATCACAGCTTTTCTTGAAACATTGACTTTTATGTCAATGGTGTATTTAAATGACTTAAGTGAAGCTGCAAATTTCATAAAGATGGAAATAATTTACTAGTCTAAATCTGCATCAGACTTCACAATCACATTAACTGTGACCCTAGATTTTAAACAAAGAGAGACTTCTTTACCAGATGGTGTGTGGCAGAATGTCCCTTCAGCTGGAAGAGAAGTGATGCATCTGCAGGTATCATTGTGATTGGGGCCACAAGTGCCATGTTTAGAGCATTGTTCAGAGGACCAAATGTATTGATTTTCACACTTACACTGGGTTTTGTTCAGATTTGAGACACACACTGAAAATTCAACAGTTTGTTAGAATACTGGAGAATCCATGTAGAAATATTTTTCAGATTAATGTGGACAGAATGGCATTACACAGGTTATACTCCTCTTACCTGTAGTGATGTTTACACCAGACACTTTCATGCCTTTTTTGATACACATGGGGAATTTCTGTCCAAGTATCAAAGCCCTTAAGCGCTCTATCACAGCTTTTTTTGAAGCATTGATTTTTATATCAATGGTGTATTTGAACGACTTAAGTGGAGCTGCAAAAATTGTACAAAGATGAAAATAATCAACCAGTATAAAACTTAATTGGACTTTTTTTCATGCCAGTTTTCAGCTTAGATGTTAAATAAAGAAAGTCTTTACCAGGTGGTGGCCAGCAGAACTTTCCATCAGTTGGAAGAGAAGTGATGCATCTGCAGGTATTATTGTGATTGGGGCCACAAACGCCATGTTTAGAGCATTGTTCAGAGGACCAAATGTATTGATTTTCACACTTGCACTGGGTTTTGTTCACATTTGAGAGACACACTGTAAATTGAAGAAATTGTAGAAATAATTTTTCAGATCATTGTGGACAAAATGGCGTTACAGCTTATAGTTCTCTTACCGGTAGTGATGTTTGCACCAGAGATTTTCATGCCTTTTTTGATGCACATGGGGAACTTCTGTCCACGAATCAATGCCCTCAAGCGCTCTATCACAGCTTCTCTTGAAGCATTGATTTTTATGTCAATGGTATATTTGAATGACTTAAGTGGAGCTGCAAAAATTGTGAAAATGCTTTGGGTTACGCATGTAACCATGGTTTACCTAGACGGAACAAGATGGTGCATCCTTTAGCGGACACTATGGGGACTGCTGTCAGCAGAACCGTGCTTAGAAACACTTGTGAAACAACTCCAATCCTATCGGGCCACGTAGCCCATGATGTTGCAGGTGGGCACCTGAAAGTATAAGAGGGTTCCTGCCAAACACATCACCAACTTGGTTGTCTGAAGGAGACGTAAAAACAGGCAAGCCATAGGCATGGTGAGGGGACGCAGCAGTTCCTTGACTGCCTCAGAGGACAAACCCTTGCTCTCAACTAGGTCTTTAAGCAAGACAGCTTGGTAAGCTTGTAACACACCCATTTTGTGCAAGGCTCCACTAGCTTGACCTGCCACCACACACGCCTTGCCATTCAGAAGCGAAGTGGTCTGAACGGCAAAGTAAAAGTCTTTAAAGAAGATGACTCACCCTGGGAGAGGAAGATCCCAAGCATTCCAAGCAAAGGGGAGACTCCTGCAAAATGGGAGATCATGATTGGCCAGAAAGTGCTTGTCTAATCTACCATGGGTGGGCTATTGCCTTTCACGTGACCAGGTTAAGTCAAGCATATTAATGTTACTCCCAGCATTTTCCCTTATGCGGGCTGGAATTAGGTTGGGAGGTTTTAGTGCTCACGCTATCCCCTCCACGCACTGTCAAACAAACAGCTCCTGAAGACAACAAACCTTGCTGATGTGTTTGGCAGGTGCCCACTTGTACTTCCAGAAGCCTGCCTCTGACATAATGGGCTACGTGGGCCAATGAGATCGGAGTTGCTTCACATGCTTCAGACACCAGTTCTGCCGGCAGCAGTCCCCATAGTGTCCGCTATAGAACGCAGCATGAGTTCCCTAGGAGGGGAATTCCTTTGGACTTTTATTTTCATGCCAGTTGTCAACATGGATTTTAAATAAAGAAAGACTTCTTTACCAGGTGGTGCCCGGCAGAACATCCCATCAGCTGGAAGAGAAGCGATGCATCCGCAGGAATCATTTTGATTGTGGCCACAAATGTCATGTTTAGAGCATTGTTCAGAGGACCAAACATATTGATTCTCACACTTACACTGGGTTTTGTTCACATTTGACAGACACACTGAAAATTCAACACATTAAGACACCAGAGAACACACATAGAAATCATTTTTTAGATAAATGTGAACAGAATGGCATTACACTGCTTTTACTTCTCTTACCTGTAGTGATGTTTACACCAGAGATTTTAATGCCCCTTTTGACGCATGTGGGGAATTTCTGTCCATGGATCAAAGCCCTCAACCGCTTTATCAAAGCGTCTTTTGAAGCATTGATTTTTATGTTGATGGTGTATTTGAATGACTTCAGTGGAGCTGCAAATTTGAACAAAAACAAAAAGAATTTATTAGTCAAAATCTACATCAGACCTTATCACATCAACTGTCACCTTGGATTTAAAATAAAGAGAGACATTTTTACCAGGCGGTCGCTGGCAGAACATCTCATTAGCTGGAGGAGAAGCGATACATCTGCAGGTGTCATTTTGATTGAGGCCACAAACGCCATGTTTAGAGCATTGTTCAGAGGACCAAACATATTGATTCTCACACTTACACATGGTTTTGTTGGCATTTGAGAGACACACTGAAAATTCAACAAATTATGATGAGACCGGAAAACACACAGAAATAATTTTTTTGATTAATTTGTACCAAATGGCACTACATAGTTTATACTTCTTATACTTCTCTTACCTGTAGTGATATTCGCACCAGAGATTTTCATGCCTTTTTTGATGCATGTGGGGAAATTCTGTCCATGAATCAAAGCCCTCAAGCGCTCTATAATGGCATCTTTTGAAGCATTGATATTTATGTTGATGGTGTACTTGAATGACTTCAGCGGAGCTGCAAAAATTGTAAAAAGACGAAAATAATCAACGAGTAAAAAACTTCGCTGGACTTTTATTTTCATGCCAGCTGCCAACTTGGATTTTAAATAAGAAGAGACTTCTTTACCAGGTGGTGGCCGGCAGAACACCCCCTCAGCTGGAAGCGAAGTGATGCATCTGCAAGTGTCATTTTTATTAGGGCCGCAAACACCATGTTTAGAGCATTGTTCAGAGGACCAAACATATTGATTCTCACATTTACACTGGGTTTTGTTTGCATTTGATAGACACACTGCAAATTTAAACAAATTATTAGCATTCTGGAGAACCCATGTAGAAATAATTTTTTAGATTAATGTGGACAGAATGACATTACACGGTTTATACTTCTCTTACCTGTAGTGATGTTCACAACAGAGATTTTCATGCCTTTTTTGATGCACACTGGGAATTTCTGTTTATGAATGAAAGCCCTCAAGTGCTCTATCACAGCATGCTTTGAAGAATTCATTTTTATGTCAATGGTGTATTTGAATGATTTCAGTGGAGCTGCAAAAATTGTGCAAAGACGAAAATAATCAACCGGTAAGAAACTTGATTGGAGTTCTATTTTCAGGTGTCAACGTGGTTTTTAAATAAAGAGAGACTTCTTTACCAGGTGGTGGTCGGCAGAACATCCCGTCAGTTGGAATAGAAGTGATGCATCCGTAGGTATCATTTTTATTGGGGCTGCAAATGCCATGTTTAGTGCATTGTTCAGTGGACCAAACATATTGATTCTCACACTTACACTGGGTTTTGCTTGAATTTGTGAGACACACTGAAAATTCAAGAAATTATTAAGACACCAGAGAACAAATAGATATTATGTTTATTAATGTGGACAGAATGGCATTACACTGCTTATACTTCTCTTACCTGTAGTGATGTTCACACCAGAGATTTTCATGCCTTTTTTGATACAGGTGGGAAATTTCTGTCCATGAATCAAAGACCTCAAGCGCTTTATCACAGCTTCTCTTGAAGCATTGATTTTTATGTTGATGGTGTATTTAAATAGCTTTAGCGGAGCTGCAAATTTGGGCAATGACAAAAATTATTTACTGGTCAAAAATCTGCACCAGACTTTACAATCACATGAAGTGTCACCTTGGATTTGAAATCAAGAGATTCTTCCTTACCAGGTGGTGGCCGGCACAATGTCCACACATTTGGAAGAGAAGCAAACTCTTCCAAATGTGTCTTGTGGTGGCCACAAATGCCATGTTTAGAGCATTGTTCAGAGGACCAAACATATTGATTCTCACATTTGCACTGGGTTTTGTTTAAATCTGAGAGACACACTGCAAATGAAACAAACTGTTAGAATAGGGAAACCCATATGGAAATAATTTTTCAGATTAATTTGGACAGAATGGCATTACACTGCTTAAACTTCTCTTACCAGTAGTGATGTTCACATTGGAGATTTTCATGCCTTTTTTGATGCATGTGGAAAATTTCTGTCCATGAATCAAAGCCCTCAAGTGCTCTGTCACAGCTTTTCTTGAAGCATTGATTTTTATGTCAATTGTGTATCTGAATGGCTTCAGTGGAGCTGCAAAAATTGTACAAAGACAAAAATAAACAACTGCTAAAAAAAAACCCACTGGACTTTTATCTTCATGTCAGTTGTCAACTTGGATTTTAAATACAGAGATTCTTCTTTACCAGGTGGTGGCCTGCAGAACATCCCATCAGTTGGAAGGGAAGTGATGCATCTGCAGGTGTCATTGTGATTGGGGCCACAAACGCTATGTTTAGAGCATTGTTCAGAGGACCAAACATATTGATTCTCACACTTGCACTGGGTTTTGTTCACATTTGAGAGACACACTGAAAATCCAACAAAATGTTAAGATACCGGAAAACACACAGAAATATTTTTTAACTCATGTGGACCGAATGGCATTGCACAGCTTATACTACTTATAGTTCTCTTACCTGTAGTGATGTTCGCACCAGAGATTTTCATGCCTTTTTTGGCGCATGTGGGGAATTTCTGTCCATGAATTAAAGCCCTCAAGCGCTCTATTACAGCTTCTCTTGAAGCATTGATTTTTATGTCAATTGTGTATCTGAATGACTTCAGAGGAGCTGCAAAAATTGGGCAAAAACGAAAATAAACTGGTAAAAAAAATTCAGTTAGACTTTTACAATCACACCAGTTCTCAGCTTGGATTATAAATGAAGAGAGTCTTCTTTACCAGGTGGTGGCCGGCAGAAAGCCCCGTCAGTTGGAAGAAAAGTGATGCATCTGCAGGTGTCATTTTGATTGGGGCCACAAACGACATGTTTAGAGCATTGTTCAGAGGACCAAATGTATTGATTCTCACATGTACACTGGGTTTTGTTCTGATTTAAAAGACACACTGCAAATTGAAGAAATTGTTAGGATACTGAAGGACCCATATAGAAGTAATTTTCAGATCACTGTGAACAAAATGGCATTACACTGCTTATACTTCTCTTACCTGTTGTGATGTTCACACCAGAGATTTCCATGTCTTTTTGGATGCATGTGGGAAATTTCTGTCCATGAATTAAAGCCCTCAAGCGCTTTATCACAACTTCTCTTGAAGCATTGATTTTTATGTCAATGGTATATTTGAATGACTTCAGTGGAGCTGCAAAAATTGTGAATCATAATAATAATAATAATAATAATAATAATAAAATAAATAAAAAAAAAAAAAAAACCAGCAAAACCCTCTATTAGACTTTTACAATCACACCAGTTCTCAGCTTGGATTTTAAATAAAGTTAGACTTCTTTACCAGGTGGTTGCCGGCAGAACGCCCCGTCAGTTGGAAGAGAAGTGATGCATCTGCAGGTATCATTATGACTGGGGCCACAAACGCCATGTTTAGAGCATTGTTCAGTGGACCAAACATATTGATTCTCACACTTGCACTGGGTTTTGTTTGATTTTGAGAGACAAACTGCAAATTCAACAAATTGGAAAAGTATTAGAGAACCCATGGAGAAGTGATTTTCAGATAAACAGAATGGCATTATGGCACTTTGTGTCACTTCTCTTACCTGTAGTGATGTTCGCACTAGAGATTTTCATGCCTTTTTTGATGCATGTGGGAAATTTCTGTCCATGAATCAAAGCCTTCAAGCGCTCTATCACAGCTTCTCTTGAAGCATTGATTTTTATGTCAATGATGTATTTGAATGACTTCAACGGAGCTGCAAATTTGGGCAAGAACAAAAATAAATATAGATGAAACAACAATTAAGGGGCCAATCACATGAGAGGTAGTATGAGGAGCATAGCAGGGAGGATCAGACAAAATGCAACAATGAGTAATTAAAGACATTCTAATGTGATTTTACACAAACATAAATTCAGTCAGTAGTAACATGATTTAATGGTTTATAAATTTTGACCAAAAGGTGCCACTGTTATGCTGAAGATGATTTGGGTTAAATTTGGTGAAAATTGGACAAATGGTTTAGAAGGAGTTTTAAAAAGTAGGTTTTCAACATAAATGGTGGGCAGGAAGTTTAGCCGATTATGGCATAATTATCAATATTCTCAGCATGATCCAAGGAAATCTATCAAGAGTCTCATGAATAGGCAAAATTAATCAAAAGTTATTAGCCTTTGTTTGACATTTGATTAAAATTTTAGACCACAAGGTGGTGATATCACAAAATTTTTTGAGTACCTGGTGCCAAAGATTCGTAACGATAGGTCAATGCATCCATAAAATACAGCATTTTTTTCAAAATGGCCGAGACTGGAAAATGGGTACCATTCAACTCAGCATGCTGTTCTGAATGTAAAGTCAGTCTTGTGATTTTTGGTCAAACCGTTCAGAAGTTATAAGCAATAAGCATTTTTCATATCTCTTGACATCTAAGTCGCACTGTGCCGAAACTGTGCAGGTAACCTCAGTTTAGTCTGAATGCTAAAGCGTTGCAGAGATATCGCCTCACATCCACTTTAGCAAGCTCTTCGACAAACTCATTTGCATGTTATTCGGAAACAGTTTGCTCAACTTGATTTCCATGTTGTTTAGTCAACATGGTATGAAGATGATATGGTTTGATTTTTGTGAAAGTCAGACAAACAGTAGAGAGTTTTTTTTTTTGTTTTGTTTTGTTTTTTGATAAATTCAAAATGGTGGAACACTTTTTATCATGGAAAATGAAATCATAGGGTGCAGTCAAATAGTCTTCAGCCAAAATTTCTTGGCTTTACACTTCAAAAGTTATTAGCACAAATATGAGTGCAACTTTGGACGAGTGGTGGCGCTTGAGGGTTTAAATTAGAGACTCCAAATTTTGTAAAATTTCTAGCGTGGAAAGAAGAAGAAGAAGAACACTCATGGATACAGTAGAATGCCTACACACATTCAGTGCTTGGCCCCTAATGTACTGGTCATAATCTGCATCAGACTTCACAATCATGTCAACTGTCACCTTGGATTTGAAATAAAGATTCCTCCTTACCAGGTGGTGACTGGCACAATGTCCCGACAGTTGGAAGAGAAGAGATGCATCTGCAAGTGTCATTCTGATTGGGGCCACAAACGCCATGTTTAGAGCATTGTTCAGAGGACCAAACATATTGATTCTCACACTTGCACTGGGTTTTGTTTAAATTTGAGACACACACTGAAAATTACACAAATTGTTGAGATATTGGAGAGCCCATGTAGAAGTCATTTTCAGATTACTGTGAACAAAATGGCATTACACTGCTTATACTTCTCTTACCAGTAGTGATGTTCGCACCAGAGATTTTCATGTCTTTTTGGATGCATGTGGGAAATTTCTGTCCATGAATTAAAGCCCTCAAGCGCTTTATCACAGCTTCTCTTGAAGCATTGATTTTTATGTCAATTGTGTATTTGAATGACTTCAGTGGAGCTGCAAAAATTGGGCAAAAAGGAAAATCAACAACTGATTACAAAAACACTCCCATTAGACTTTTACAATCACACCAGTTCTCAGTTTTTAAATAAATAGAGTCTTCTTTACCAGGTGGTGGCCGGCAGAATGCACCATCAGTTGGAAGAGAAGTGATGCATCTGCAGGTGTCATTGTGATTGGGGCCACAAGTGTCATATTTAGAGCATTGTTCAGAGGACCAAACATATTGATTCTCACACTTACACTGGGTTTTGTTCACATTTGAGAGACACACTGAAAATTAAACAAATTGTTAGGATACTGGAGAACCCAAGCAGAAATATTTTTTCAGATTAATATGGACAGAATGACATTACATCACTTGTACTTGTCTTACCAGTAGTGATGTTCACAACAGAGATTTTCATGCCTTTTTTCATACACATGGGGAATTTCTGTCCAAGTATCAAAGCCCTTAAGCGCTCTTTTACAGCTTCTTTTGAAACATTGATTTTTATGTCAATGCTATATTTGAATGATTTTAGAGGAGCTGCAATAATTGTGCAAAGATGAAAATAATCTACCATTAAAATACTCCATTAGACTTTTAGAATCATGACAGTTGTCAGGTTGGATCTGAAATAAAGCTAGACTTCTTTACCAGGTGGTGGCCGGCAGAATGTCCCGTCAGTTGGAAGAGAAGTGATGCATCTGCAGGTATCATTATGACTGAAGCCGCAAATGCCATGTTTAGAGCATTGTTCAGGGGACCAAATGTACTGATTCTCACAACTGCAATAGGTTTTGCTCATATTTGAGAGACACACTGACAAAAAAAAGTACAAATACTGGGGAACCCATGCAGAAATAGTTTTAAATGTGAAAAGAATCTCATTACACTGCTTCTACTTCTCTTACCTGTAGTGATGTTCACACCAGAGAATTTTATGCCTTTTTTGACACACATGGGGAATTTCTGTCCACGAATCAAAGCCCTCAAGCGCTCTATCACAGCTTCTCTTGAAACATTGATTTTTATGTCAATGGCATATCTGAATGACTTCAGTGGAGCTACAATTTTGAGCAAAAACGAAAATAATTTACTGGTCATATTCTGCATCAAACTTTACAATTCATTAACTGTCACCTTGGATTGGAAATAAAGAGATTCTTCCTTACCAGGTTTTCGCAGACAAAATGCCCTGTCAGTTGGAAGAGATGCGATGCATCTGCATGTATCATTGTGATTGGGGCCACACTTGCCATGTTTAGAGCATTGTTCAGAGGACCAAATGTATTGATTTTCACACTTACACTGGGTTTTGTTCGACTTTGAGAGACACACTGCAAATTAAACAGATTTAAGATTTCAAAGAACACGCATAGAAAAAATACTGGATTAAAGTAAACAGAATGGCATTACACTGCTGAAACTTCTCTTACCTGTAGTGATGTTTGCACTAGAGATTTTCATGCCTTTTTTAATGCACATGGGGAATTTCTGTCCGTGAATCAAAGCTCTCAAACGCTCTATTACAGCGTCTCTTGAAGAATTGGTTTTTATGTTGATGGTGTATTTAAATGACTTCAGTGGAACTGCAAAAATTATGCAAAGAAAAAAAAATCAACCGGTAAAAATCTCCATTAGACATTCATGTTCACACCATTTGTCAGCTTGGATTTTAAATAAAGAGATTCTTCTTTACCAGGTGGTGGCCGGCAGAACTTCCCGTCAGTTGGAAGAGATGCGATGCATCTGCAGGTGTCATTGTGATTGGGGCCACAAACGCCATGTTTAGAGCATTGTTCAGAGGACCAAACATATTGATTCTCACACTTACACTGGGTTTTGTACGGATTTGAGTGACACACTAAAATTAAACAGATTGGTAAGATATCAGAGAACAGACATAGAAATAATTTTTTTATGAATGTAAACAGAATGACATTACACATTTTAGACTTCTCTTACCTGTAGTGATGTTCACACCAGAGATTTTCATGCCTTTGTTGACGCATGTGGGGAATTTTTGTCCATGAATCAAAGCCCTCAAGCGCTCTATCACAGCTTTTCTTGAAGCATTGACTTTTATGCCAATGGTGTATCTGAATGACTTCAGTGGCGCTGCAAAAATTGGGCAAAAAGAAAAATAAACAATTGGTAAAAAAAAAAAAAAAACCTCCATTACACTTTTACAAAAAGTGTAAAAAACTCCATTAGACTTTTACAGTCACACCAGTTGTCAAAATTGGATTTTAAATAAAGAGAGTCTTCTTTACCAGGTGGTGGCCGGCAGAACTTCCCATCAGTGGGAAGAGGAGTGATGCATCTGCAGGTGTCATTTTGATTGGGGCCACAAACGCCATGTTTAGAGCATTGTTCAGAGGACCAAACATATTGATTCTCACACTTACACTGGGTTTTGTTTGGATTTGAGAGACACACTAAAAATTAAACACATTGTTAAAATATCACAGAACACACACAGAAATAATTTTTTAATGTAAACAGAATAGCATTAAACAGCTTATAGTTCTCTTACCTGTAGTGATGTTCGCACCAGAGATTTTTATGCCTTTTTTGATGCACATGGGGAATTTTTGTTCCACGAATCAAAGCCCTCAAGCGCTCTATCACAGCTTCTCTTGAAGCATTGATTTTTATGTCAATGGTGTATTTGAATGACTTCAGTGGACCTGTAATTTTAAACAAAGATGAAAATAATTTACTGGTCAAAATCTGCACCAAACTTTACAATTACATCAACTATTACCATAAACTGGAAATAAAGAGATTCTTTCTTACCAGGTGTTCGCTGACAGAACGGCCCAACATTAGGAACAGAATCGATGCATCTGCAGGTGTCATTATGACTGGGGCTGCAATTGCCATATTGAGAGCATTGTTCAAATGGCCAAACATACTGATGTTCACACTTGCATTGGGTTTTGTAGGAATTTGAGAGGCACACTGCAAATCAACAAATTGGAAAGATCTTAGATAATCCATATAGAAATAATTTTTCAGATTAATGTGGACAGAATAGCATTACACTGCTTATACTTCTCTTACCTGTAGTGATGTTTACACCAGAGATTTTCATGCCTGTTTTGATGCACATTGGGAATTTTTGTCCATGAATCAAAGCCCTCAAGCGCTCTATCACAGCTTCTCTTGAAGCATTGATTTTTATGTTGATGGTGTATTTGAATGGCTTCAGTGGAGCTGCAAAGATTGTCCAAAAAAAAAATAATCAATCTGTAAAAAACTCTATTAGACTTTTACAATCACACTAGCTGTCAAATTGGATTTTACATAAAGACTTCTTTACCAGGTGGTGGCCTGCAGAACTTCCCATCAGTTGGAAGAGAAGCGATGCATCTGCAGGTGTCATTTTGATTGGGGCCACAAACGCCATGTTTAAAGCATTGTTCAGAGGACCAAAGATATTGATTCTCACACTTGCACTGGGTTTTGTTCGGATTTGAGTGACACACTGAAAATTTAACAGATTGTTAAATTATCAGAGAACACACAAAAAATAATATTTCGGATTAATGTGGACAGAATGGCATTACACTGCTTATACTTTTCTTACCTGTAGTGATGTTTGCACTAGAGATTTTCATGCCTTTTTTAATGCACATGGGAAATTTCTGTCCATGAATCAAAGCTCTCAAACGCTCTATCACAGCGTCTCTTGAAGAATTGGTTTTTATGTTGATGGTGTATTTGAATGACTTCAGTGGAGCTGCAAAGATTGTGCAAAGAAAAAAAAAAATCAACCGGGTAAAAATCTCCATTAGACATTCATGTTCACACCATTTGTCAACTTGTATTTTAAATAAAGAGAGACTTCTTTACCAGATGGTGCCCGGCAGAACTTCCCGTCAGTTGGAAGAGATGTGATGCATCTGCAGGTATCATTATGACTGGGGCCACAAACGCCATGTTTAGTGCATTGTTCAGAGGACCAAACATATTGATTCTCACACTTACACTGGGTTTTGTACAGATTTGAGTGACACACTAAAATTAAACAGATTGGTAAGATATCAGAGAACAGACATAGAAATCATTTTTTTTATGAATGTAAACAATGACATTACACAGTTTATACTTCTCTTACCTGTAGTGATGTTTGCACTAGAAATTTTTATGCTTGTTTTGATGCACACTGGAAACTTTTGTCCATGAATCAAAGCCTTCAAGCGCTTTATCACAGCTTCTCCTGAAGCATTGGTTTTTATGTTGATGTTGTATTTAAATGCCTTCATTGGAGCTGCAAAAATTTGGCAAGACAAAACAAAAATAACTAACTGGTCAAAAACTGCTTTAGACTTTATAATCATGTGAACTGACAGCTTTGATTTGAAACAGAGTCTTGTTTACCAGGTGGTGGCCGGCAGAACGCTCCATCAGTTGGAAGAGAAGTGATGCATCTGCAGGTGTCATTTTGATTGGGGCCACAAATGCCATGTTTAGAGCATTGTTCAGAGGACCAAATGTATTGATTCTCACACTTACACTCGGTTTTGTTTGAATTTGAATGACACACTAAATATTAAACAGATTGATAAGAAATCAGAAAACACATATAGAAAAAAAAATCAGATTAGACATTACACTGCTAATACTTCTCTTACCTGTAGTGATGTTCACACCAGAGATTTTCATGCCCGTTTTGATGCACACTGGGAATTTTTGTCCATGAATCAAAGCCTTCAAGCGCTCTATCACAGCTTCTCTTGAAGCATTGGTTTTTATGTTGATGGTGTATTTGAATGGCTTCAGTGGAGCTGCAAAGATTGTGCAAAGAAAAAAATAATCAACCGTTAATAAACTCCATTAGACTTTTTTTTTTTTTTTTTACAGTTGGCTTGGATGTGAAACAGAGACTTCTTTACCAGGTGGTGGCCGGCAGAACGTTCCGTCAACTGGAAGCGAAGGGATGCATCCACAGGTATCATTTTGATTGGGGCTGCAAACGCCATGTTTAGAGCATTGCTCAGAGGACCAAACATATTGATTCTCACACTTGCACTGGGTTTTGTTTGAATTTGAGAGACACACTGAAAATTAAACAAATTGAAAACATATTAGAAAACCCACATAGAAATATTTTTTTTGGACTACTGTAGATAGAATATCATTACACCATTTATACTTATCTTACCTGTAGTGATGTTCACACCAGATATTTTCACACTTTTCTTAATGCATAGAGGGAATTTCTGTTCACGTATCAGGTCCCTTAATTGCTCTATCACGGCTCCTCTTGATGCATTAATTTTTAAGTCAGTTGTGTATTTGAACAGTTTTAGAGGTTGAGCTGTCAAACAGAGACAAGAACTTAACATCCAGTGTTTTGTAATGCTCCCTGATAGCATACATTTATTGTCTGTGTGTTTTCACCTGGTATATATCATTTTTACTGTAACTACATTTAACTAAATTATTATCTAATTAATTAAGTAACTGAAATTAACTTGATAAAAATCACAGCTCAGTGTTTCATTGGGCACAGAACACTTTTTATGTACTAAAGAATTACTCAGGCATTCGTATATTATATTATTCTATTAGTTATCTACTACTAGCACTATGACTTACTTGTATTGAGATTCACATTGGTTATGATGACATTTTGGCTGACTTTATATGGGAATGAGAATCCTTTAAGAAGCGTCCTCAGATTATCCTGTACCATTTGCCTTGAAGCATTTATTTTGATGCTGATTAAGTATTTGAATGATTTCCAATTTGCTGCCAAAAATAGAGAAAGAAATCTTGATAAAAATTCATACATTTTCTTTACACAGAACCTAAGGGTCAAGTTAAAATAATTCTTTGGTTAACAACAACATGCCAAAGATTGAAGAAATTGAAGAAAATTGAATATTAAAGCTAATGTTAAAGTTAAAAATCAAATATTTTTTTTAAAACACTGGATTACTAGTTTATTTACTATGACAATCCACACTAGTAAAAATAAATAAATAATTGAACGTTTCATAATAATTTCATAGTAAAATTCTACTTCCTGCATACATTTACACATATTGCTTAATACTTTCTGTCTCTCCTTTGAGCCTCTGATTATATTTAAATTTACAATTTTTCTAACTCTCATTTTAGTTGCTTTAATGCTTCCATCAAAATGAAAAACAAATCTAGTTGAAAACATTTTCCACCTCAACTTCTGATTAATCAAATTTCGGTGCATCATGTTGCTTTTAACCAGCTATTTTTTACAGCACATATTGAGCTCAGAAGAGTTCCTCTGTTATCATGTGTAATGAAATAAATTGCTCTTTAGAATAATAACTGAATAAGTGTTTAATGATTGTGCAATCCACCCCCTATCTTTTATCAACACTCACCCTGTCGATCTTGTTTTAAGGTGTTTCCAGTTTCATCCAAGTAAGGTGGCTGGAATTTAGAGGAAAGACACAGATTTGTTGAGCAGTAGCAATATAGTGTTACAGTCCTATCAGTGATCACTCAACACATGCTCATTCAGGTATAGAAAAGTGTGCATGCATTAAATAACTGCAAAGATCATTTTGACTTCAACCTGATTAAAAATTGGTTTATCAGTGTGCAAAATGAAAACTATGCGGGCGAAAAAAGCAGTTCCCTGTTCCACTGCATTCCATTTAGTATACTTACCAGTGTCATATGCCATGTATTTTCTCCAAGCATTTCTTCGCTCACTGTCTGTGCATGACTCAGGTTTTGTATTTTCAATGATAAAGTCACATACAACACGATTATGACTCTCAGTATCATTGTAACAGGCGCCATGCCTGTGTAGTGGAGAGGACCAAAATAAAATAAAATTTATAGATTAATATCTTGCATTTTAAGCGCAATAACATTATGAACATTACTCATATTGAGAGTGAATTAATAATGTAACTTTGGTTACAAGAATGCCCAAACAAAAGAAAAAGCATTAGCATTTTTATTAACTTGCAGAAATCAATTCACTGCCATCAAATGACTTAACAACACTCAAATGACTCAACAACCAATTCTGACCTGCTGGAATTTGAGAAAAAACGCATCATTTATTAAATTATTTCCGCTGACTAAATGGAACAATGTAAATTTATCCTTTTGAAGTAAACAGTTAAGACAGTGATGCCAGTGGATACACATATTAAGCTTTAATTGTACTCCAAAACCATTATATACCGTAAAAGAATACTTTTACAATGCTATTATCACAGTAACCAATTTTCCATAAATACATGGAAAAATGTATCCTCTTTATAAACACATAGAAAATATGGATTATCTGTAATATGTTTATTTTATCAGACAGTTGGTATAGGGCAGGGGTGGGCAATTAATTTTCCCAAGGGGCCACATGAGAAACTTGGGCGGCTGGAGAGGGCCAGACCAATGAACTTAACTCAGTTCTGCTAAATATACTGTATATCTCTTTATAAAAAAAAAAAAAAAAAAAAAAATGAAACATTACAATCAAACTATGAAAATATGGAGTACACAATTATATCACTATTTAATGAACATTCACAAAATTCACATTTTTTTCAGTGTTTCAAAAACTACCATCACAGCTTTGTACAAAAAAGATTTCAAAGATTAGCATTACGACGTAACATTCGCAGTCAAAACCTGAAACATAAATTCTCATAGAATCTATTCATTAACTAGTCGTTCATTTAAGAAATTATTAACTTATTAACAGAAAGCGCGTCCTGTTTGTTCTCATTCGTCTACAAAAGCAAAGCTTGTTGTTATTATGAGTTTACAGAAATAAAATCAGTTTCATTATCAGGAAAAAATGCGAGTGATCGCGCGGACGCTGCTCTGTCATGCATTAGGTGAATTCCACACTCCGCATAAACAAGTTTATTAAAATAAATGTTCAGTCTGCATCCGAGACAGATGCAATTGTAACTTATAAATTGAAAGCTATTTGACGTTTTAAAATGATCTAACGGACTGATGCCGCTTGTTGAACATTATTAGTTGTCGATCAAGATTAAACGTATGTCGCTTTAAAAAAAATAAAATGTTTTAATTACTAATTTATGGATTAAATAATCAAGATAGGTACAAAATAGGTTAAGTAAAATATGCTGAATATATAATATTTTACAAATGTTTATAAAAATGCTATATGCATTTTCAGCAATAAGACTGCAGTTTCACATTTTGCGTCTGGATAACAATCACATTTTTTAAACATGCAATGATACGAAATAAGACCAAACAAGACGTGTAATGAAGAAAAATATTTTGACAAAAATAAGGAAAAAGAAAAAAGAAAAAAATGAATTTCTTACGGCTAACGGCAAACTCACATTTCTTGAAAGCTGTATGATCACGAATACATTTAAGATACGGTTACACGAACGGACGTAAATTAATAATAATAATAATAATAATAATAATAATAATAATGATGATGATGATAATAATAGCAACTTGAAAATAAAAGGTTGTATTGCGTGCACCTAATTGCACCCACGCGTGCCGGTCAAGGGCTGTCCAATGCCCAGGTCTAGTATAGGACTTAGTTTGTTGATTAGAGAAGCAATTATAAGAATACATCTTTAACAGAGCCACCACATTCTTTCACCATTCTTTATGTTATAATGTTGATATTGTGTTTAATTAAACTTACTGAGTATTAAAAGTAACAGGATAAAAAGAGGTTAAAACTAGTCTTACCTTGATTAGGTGTCCAGTCTCAGCTTGTGATATTTTATTTATTAGGAAAGAAGATCTGACTGTCTCCTAACTGCAGACATTTTTTTTTTGTTAGCTGAAGTCTCAACTTTTGTGCTGTAAAAAGAAACTCAGAAGACAAGTATCTCCCGTTTATTTCCTTGTTAGGGTTGGATGGCAATCAGAAGGAAAGATAAATGTTTCAGATGTTTTTAATGTTTTTAAAATAATGAAAAATTATTTGTAAAAGTTAAAATACTGCCACCAGAGCACTAATAACTAGTTTAAGGTTTACAAAAGCTTTTTTAAAAATCACGTGAGCAGGGTTCGTACATAATTTCTAAAATATTTTCAAGGCCCTTGTAAGACAAAATTAATACTGGATGTCTGTACAAGAAAAACAGGTTGGGGTACATTAGACACTGTTTTCATTTCATTTTGTCAGTTCTTTAAAATAAAATAAAAGTTAAAACGTGTGTGTGTTCTTACTAACTATTTTGGTCATGTTTGGTTATTTTACCCGGAGCTGAATTTAACTAAATCTGCTTTTGGGGACGGTTATGTTTTATATAATAACTGACAAAATATAATACAATATAATTCAGAACTATATACACATTATAGTGTTTTTAGTGCATAACTGCAAACAAGAATTTGCTAACCAACATTCAAGAGAGACACTGACAGAGCAGAAATATTACCGAGTTTTAAAGAAATAGGATTGGTATGTTTCGACTCTTCCTTTGCATCTACACATGTCTGACCAGCAGATGTTCTTAAAATGCGGCGTTTCGGGGGCATCTAGAACCACTTCCCGTACTGATTCATTAAAGTTACAGATATTTCGGCGTCTCTAAACACTTACCTGGGAGCAGTGGCTAGATGGTAAAAGCAGAGTAAACGCATATTTAAAAATTAAAATGTATATTTTAATAAAGTGCTGCTAAGTTTTCTCTAAGTTTGATGATCAAGGAACACTGAACGTGTCTCGCGGAATCGATTCACGAGTGAACTCTCGATTCCCTCGAAGAATCGATTCCTCTGAAGCTACAACTGGTACATTACACGGACAGTTTAAAGGAGTCCTATGCTCTTTTCCAAAGTCTTGATTTTGTTTTGGGGTGTACTAGAACATGCTCTCATGCTTGGTGGTTCGAAAAACGCATTATTTTTCCACATAATTTACATTATTACAACACCTTTCTCCCCAGCCTGGCACAAATAACCAGATTAGTTCCTGGTTTAATGAAGGCCAGCCTTCTGAAAAAAGCAAATGTGTTATGATTGGTTAACTATCCCAGAGCCTTGCGATTGGCAAACAGCTTAGACAGTGTTTCAGTACTGCCACGCCCCTTGTCAAAACAGGTTAGGGCAAGCTAGATTAATAGTGAATCTTAAATTTTAAATATGGATATTTTTCTTACAAAAACGCATCGATTTGCTACAGGAGACCCCTGGGAGCTGTGTGAGGCACTTTTTATTATGGATGGATGCACTTTATTAGATTTTATTAGACTCTGATTGCATTCGTCTGAAAGAAGAAAGTCATATACACCTTGGATGCATGGAGGGTGAGTAAATAATACAGTAACGTTACAGTAGTGTTTCCTATATCCTCTGCCTGCGTGATCGCAGATACATGATATTATCGTGCTAATTTATTTAATTTTTTTACATACTTAGTTTCATTGCCCAAAACCAACTCCAGAATAAGGCTAAAAGCAGCCTAACATTATCAAAAAACATCATCACTGATCAGCCTAGCCTATTCTAGTGCAAGTTTATGCATTTTAAAAACACTTGTGTTATAAGTTAGCCTATCTACACTATATGATGAATAGATCTCTTACCACACACTGCACACGTCTGTGACGCGTTATGGCTCCAATGCGACAACCGGAGTAGATCGCGGCTTCAGCATGTGTTTCCACCCCCTGTATTTACACATCTGCGGCGCGTTACTGCTCTGAAGAGGCCACTCTAGTCAAAGCTTGTGTTTATTCCTTGCGCTGCGGCTTGTTGAAGCGGCTCTCTGCGCTGCATTGATAAAGTTTGGCTAATCCCCCACCTCGTCCCTATACCCACCTCCCAATAATTCGAATTTCCTTACAAATGTTGTAGTCCAAAGGAGCCCTTAGTTGTAGCTCTTGGAAAGAGATTTTTTTAAAAACAAAATATTTCCCTTTGGTGTGGACTTTGAGATTTGTAACTTTGTAGATCTTTTTTTATGCCCAAAGATACACACCACACACCGACTAAAATTTAAAAAGATAAAAAGCATAATAGCACCCCTTTAATGAGACACAAATATGCCGCAGCATATTTACATTCGTTGCATTGGAGCCCGATGATATGAGCAAAAGCCAGGTGTGCAGCAAAAAGTTGGAGCATCAGCATTTCAGAACAGTCAACACACAAAACAACACCAACATGCTATTTTATAAAACTAAATGTTATTACAAATGTTACCAGACAAGTTTTAATTTTACTTATGTATTTTTCACTATAACTTGGTCACAGACGTTGGTGACATGACTGAAGCTGTAACTCTGGTGAGCGGGAAAGGAGCCTGAAGTGCGAAATGTAAAACCTGAAATGGAGCTAGAGAGTTCATTGATTACTAAAAGCTTGAGCTGGAACGAGAATTGCTACAGCTCCAATCCATACTCTGGATTATTAACTCCACAGTGTGAATGTACCTTATGTTGTTGCTGGTGTTCACAATGTGTCATCAGTCGCCATATTAGCGGCACCGAACGTAAACAATGCCACTGAATCTAATGAAACTGGCATATTGATTATTGCTGCTGAAAACGGTCAATCATTGTCGTGTTTTGGGCTGTACTAATCGGTCGGACCGGGAAAAAAACATTATGTAATAACATAGACTGCCAAATGTTATAACAAATCAAGGAGAAGAGTGCAGAAAATATGTCTGAGGAACAAAAGGAATTTGTGGTTGGCCAAACTGAACCAGGATTTCCATGGCAAGAATCTTGACAAAATTTGTGTTTGTTCTTATTATTTCCGGTCAGGTAGGTGAAATACTAGGCTAATATCTTAAATAATACTGCTAGTATGTATCTTTACCACCTATTAACTTTAGTTTGTCAAAATATTGCACCCATTCTTACTTACTAAGTCCTTCTCATGATAGCTTCCACACGTTTTTTTTTTTTTTTTTTCAGTGGATTAGACAGCATAAATTAACAGAACAACTTATTCAGTAATACATTAATCGTGCAATCCATGCTATTGTTTACATCCGAATATCACCAGTATGGGCACGCATCTGCGTAACTGACCAAATCGTGGCGTAAGTGCAAACCCTCTATAATCAAATAATTATATTATACATACAGGAAGCCTGAATGAATGTCAATTCAAATAACAGCTGGGACATGTTGACTGGGGCAGGATATTACCTGTGTAAATTGGCAAATGTTTCCATTTATTTACCTAAATGGATAACGTGTCTTTAAAATGCATTGCCCCTGATAGATAAACTAAAGTGCATAAGAGTCATTTTCTGTCATCTACCCAATATCTTATTTGTTCCATTTTACAAGTCAAGATTTCATATCCTATAAAAATTAAATAGGTGACAAACAGTGTTTAATCCATCAAACTTATTTACTTACAAACTTAAAAATTTAGACTAATTATCCTCAAACTCCCTTTATTTATTATTTGGAAAAAGGCACATATGGATAGTTGAGGAGGACACAGAAGATGTGGTGATGGCATTGTATGAAATTGTGCTCTAAAGCACTCCACTCCAAATAATTTTATCAAATACAACAAGAAGTTTTCATTCCCCATTACAAAATGGTCTAAATAAAAACATATACATTTGCAACACCCCTCCATTTTACTTGACTACGTATGCAATGTATAACGCCATCAAATCTACTGTACATGCATATGGAAACTGAAGAAAATTAGTCAGAAGCTCGGAGAAACTCCATCAGCGAAGATCAGCCGCACATCCTTGCCGTAGTTTAGGTAAGAATCATAACAGAAAGGCACTTTGCATAGTTTCATATTTCAGCCATCCCTTTATGTCCTATGAAACTGTAAAACACACAAAATGAACATTTTATTGATCTTTTTTGTGTTCAGGAGAAAAAAAGAAATTCATACAGGATTGAAACAACATAAGGGTGCGTAAATGATGACAGAATTTTAATTTCTGGGTGAACTATCCCTTTAAGAGCTCCACATTCTTACCATAGGCACTTTAACCTTCAATTGCAACTTCGGTAGCTCCCAGACATCCATTTATGGCATCCACAGTTAGGCCACCAGCCACTGCCAAGTCCTATAAAAATGAGAAACAGCATTAACTAAAACAAATACTATTTTTTGGGGGGTGGTAGCAGCATTGTATTTCATACCCAAAGAAGATTAAAAAAAAAAACACAGAAAAAATACCTTTATAGTTTCGGTTTCTACTTGCGCCGTAAATTCATCTTGAGCCTGAAATGCATACAAATATTTATCATTTCACAGTTGAAATAAAAAAAATCCAGCAAAACGACATGCTAAAAATTCAGCTTTAAAATCACAGGAATAAATTACATTTTAAAATATATTCAAATAGAAAACAGTTATTTTAAATAGTGAAAATATTTAAATGTTTTTGGTGTACTTTGGATCAAATAAATGCAGGCTTAGTGAGTTTGAAAAACATTAAAAATCTTACGGTTCAAAAACTTCTGACTGGAAGTGTATATATCTATAAATAATGGGATGCAGCAGTGGAGTTAACCATTTTAAAAGCTCACTTGTATAATCTCTTTTGGTACAGGCACAGGCAGAGGCTCAGGAGCAGGAATCGTTTCTGACAGTGTCTCTGATAGACCCTTGGGGGCATCTGTTGTTATTTCAGGAATCTGTGGGAACAGGCCATATATTCTATTTAGACCCATCCAAGGAGCTAACAGGATTTAATGCCTGATGTGCACATTGTAGGTGTGTGTGCGCTCGCTGAGTTCAACTGCTCACCTGTTCCTCTGCAACGGTTGTGTCAACAGCTACTGACTCAGTCACAACAAATTCTTCAGCGATGGGGTCACTCGTGGACTCGACCGAAGGCTTGAGCATGTGAAAACCCGAGGGCAAGAGACCATGTTTAAAATTAAACTTTAATCTAAAAGGATTCTGAACAAAAATGCTTGAAATAATCCCATGAATGGAGTTAATAAAAAGTTGTTTTATACCGTGGGTTCCTCCAGTAGGACTGGCTGCTGCTGCTCAGGCTCTGGTTCCACTAAAGCTTCTGTAGGTACTACAGCTTCCTAATAAAAGGAATGCATTTTATTTCTATGACCCTCGGCATGCATTGCAAATCTTACCACAGTTTTTTTTTTTTTTGGTCCAAACAGTGACAATGGTAAACACCTTCTGCTTTATAGTACATATATAAATATATGAGTAAAATCAAGCAGGTAAATATTTATATATGCTATATAATTAAACATGGCTTTGGTTGTGTCTATTGCTACTGAGAAAAAAGATTGCAACACATACGCTTTGACATCTGTCTGTCAGTCAGTGGGGTCACAACTTGACTTTCATTATATAGACAAAATACTGAGATACATTTGTGTTCATGTTCCAGAGCAAAAAGAAGATCATGCAGTTTTGGAAAGACATTAGAGGGAGTAAATGATAAAAGCATTTTTAATATTCTTTTGACTGGTGAGTTATCTCAAAAAAAAGCAGAATGGAGACAAAAAATCAAAAGAACTTACCAATGGAAACGCTTTTGGTTCAGGCTCTGCATGTACATCCTGTAAGAAAAGAAACATAAATATACAGTTGAGGTCAAAAATTTGTGTACACCTTGCATAATCTGCAAAATGTTAATTATTTTACCAAAATAAGAGGGATCATACAAAATGCATGGTATTATTTATTTAGTAAGAAATAACAAAAAATAGGGTTTTTCCTTCTGGAGCATCAGTGAGTGTTTGAACCTTCTGTAATAGTTGCATATGAGTCCCTCAGTTGTCCTCAGTGTGAAAAGATAGATCTCAAAATCATACAGTCATTGTTGGAAAGGGTTCAAATACATAGAAATGCTGAAAAACCAAAGAATTTGTGGGACCTGAAAGATTTTTCTGAAGAACAGCTGGGATTTTAACTGTTCAGGACAAGCAAGGAACTCATGAACTATCACTAAACAAAAAATCATTTAGATTTTAGATTGGATCATTCAGGTAACAACACAGTATTAAGAATCAAGTGTATGTAAACTTTTGAACAGGGTCATTTTTATAAATTCAACTATATGAATTTATGTGTTTTTTATGTGAAATATCTTATTCAGGTCAGTACTAAATAAAAATAGCATGCATTTTGTATGAACCCTCTAATTTTGGTAAAATAATTAACATTTTGCAGATTCTGCAAGGTGTATGTAAACTTTTGACCTCAACTGTACATTTGCTAGCACTATAGTTAGTATAGTGTGCTTTAAAAACATAAAATAAAGTGTTCAAGGGAATGCTCAAAGAATGGGAAGTGTGAGGCTCATGTCATGCCCAACTATCCAAACAAGTGAACGGAACGGACAAGACAAAGTCACCTGTTAGTGCATGCAAATACACTCATGCAAAGAGTCCATTGCAATGTGCCATGAAGATGTATTGTGTCAGGCACCTCCGTGACTTCTGTGACTGTGTGGACTTCAGCAGGCTCTTTTTCAACAGTTATGGCTTCAGCTTCTATGACAGGCTCTCCCACGACCCCGATAACGTGCCCATCGACTTCCACTGCAGTGTCAGCAACAGGCTCAACTTCAGTTACTACCGTTTCTGTCACAGTTTCAACCGCAGCAACACTTTCAGCTGCAGTCACTGTTTCCTCCTCTGGCATTGGTACCTCTACCACAGGATCCTCAGCAAGAAGCTCAGCTTCAACTGCCTGCTCGGTGTCAACCGTCTCGACAGGTTGAGCTACAACAAGCGTCTGCACCAGAACATCATAAAGACAAGAAAACATGCAAAACATACTGTACACAAAAGTTAAATGCTTACTGACCTCAAAAATTTGAATAGTAGTGGATGATAATTTATTGAACACAACAAAAATGTAATTTGCTTTGCACTTACAATCTACTGAATTATTTTTTTGTTCATAAAGCAACATTTTTTTTTGTTTTTGTTTTATGGTGGTAAAACAAATAGTATGAAAAAAAAAACATTATTATCTATCTATACATACAAACCTACCTCTGTGGCTACAAGTGTAGTGTCCTCAAACTGGACCTGTGAATAGCATATTTTAAAAAGATCATGATTAAAGAATGAACAAATTCCACTGATAAAGTCCATTACATATCCATGATATTGATTCTCTAGACATGCTGTATATTTGTGTAAAGCTGGAGTTCATGTTAGTATGGGTTAATACGTTTTCTTTACACCTCATAACGCAAAGTTATGAGAAAAGCATGTTAGTGCACCCTGAAAGGTAAGGTGTGGCGCCGGAGGCCTGGTAATTAGGAAAACACCTTTCCAGCAAGGGTGTATGGCCAAAGGCAAGGGTGTTTAGTAGATATACAGTGATGAAATGTCAAGGGCTGATGGGATAGGACATGTTACCATACCTCAGATTCTGTAGGGATGGACACCGGCTCATCTGTAGATGATGTGACCTTAAAAAAACAGTACAACACAAAATTATAAAGCTCAGTGTCACTCTAAGGATAAATTAAACTAATAATACTGATAATCATAATACTTTACAACACATGTAACAACAAAAATAATCTCTAGCCAACAGTTTTGGAAAAAACTAACACTACTAAATTAAATTCTGTTAATCATGCATATTTATTGTAGAGCAATATGTTGTACACATGAGTACAACATATGCATGTTGTTGAAATATTAAGTATGATTTAATATTGATGTGCTCTACATTACTATGCCAGTCTCTGCATAAAGTACTGAACATTTGCACTTGCTCACAGAAGGGAAGTGCTCTAAACGCCCCCTGTGGGAGCAGAACAAAATGTTCCATGGCTATTTTAACTTTTTTTGAAAAAAAAAAAAAAGTGTGCCAGGCTGTTCTGAGATCTTTCACTGTTCCAACACTCCAATGCATGTATCTGCGGAAGCCCATTTCTGCCATTTTAGAAAAAAAAGTAATGATTTGGTATCATAATCATAATTATGACATAGCAGATAATAATTATGACATAAAATGTCATAATTATAAGATAAAACATAAAATGTGTTGAAGTTCTGACAAAAACATGACATAAAAAGTTTGAAATTATGAGATAAAAAGGCAACTTCATGACATAAGTCTAAATTCTAACATAAACAGTCATAATTACGACATAAAAGTTTAAATAATGAGATACTGAGTGATAATTATGACATAAGAATTAGACTTTAATGTCATAATTATGATATCATTTTTACCAGGCTTAGTTTTTTTCTTTTACATGGTGGAAACTGGCTTCTATCATCATATGGAAATGAAGTTTCTCTTTTCAGTAGGCCTCACTTAAGGTTGTAACAAGACTTTGGCAAAAATTTCAACTACAAAGTTAAAACTGTAAGCAAAAATGATTAAAAATTAATGCAATTTAAATGTTTAAATTTTAATGCAATTCAAATGTGGCTACAAATGTTCGGTTTTACAATTCATCTTCATTAAGCATGAAAATGCCACTAGAGACCGCCGAGAAACTTTTATGTCATCAAACATTTTTAAATACACTACCAGTCAAAAGTTTTTGAACAGTAAGATTTTTCATGTTTTTAAAGAAGTCTCTTCTGCTCACCAAGCCTGCATTTTTTTGGATCCAAAGTACAGCAAAAACAGTAAATATTTGTACTATTTTAAATAACTGCTTTCTATTTGAATTTATATTTGAAATGTAATTTATTCCTGTGATTTCAAAGCTGAATTTTTTTATTTTTTGCATCATTACTCCACTCACATGATCCTTCAGAAATCACTTTAATATTTTGAGTTGCTGCTCAAAAAAAAAACAAACAAAAAAAACAATTATTATTATTATTATGCTGAAAACAGCAGAGTAGATTTTTTTTTCAGGTTTCTTTGATGAATAGAAAATTCATAAGGACAGAATTTATCTTAAATAAAAATCTTTTGTAACATTATATTATCCTTGCTAAATAAAAGTAGTAATTTCTATATTTTTTATTATGTTAAAAATTATAAAAAAAACTTTTTATTTCACATAAATATTGATAATAATAATTATAATAATAATAATAATAATAATAAATGTTTCTTGAGCAGCAAATCAGCATATTAGAATGATTTCTGAAGGATCATGTGACACTGAAGACTGAAGTAATGATACTAAAAATTTAGCTTTGAAATCACAATAATAAATTACATTTTTAAATATATTCAAATAGAAAGCAGTTATTTTAAATAGTAAAAATATTTCACAATATTACTGCTTTTGCTATATTTTGGATCAGAAAAAGAGACTTCTTAAAAAACATTAAAAATCTTACTATTCAAAAACTTTTGACTGGTAGTGTATTAAAAACTAAATGAACTCAAACTAGAAGACTCTGAAAAAACCCTAAAACTAACAACGACAGACTGAGAACTAATCAAAACTAAATTAGATTTAAAAAACAAAATTACAATAACAATAACTACAATAACCCTGGTAAAGCATTACAAATTAATGTATGCTCACTTCATAGATGCACCATGTGCAGAATGACATTTAACTACATGTATTGTATAAACCACACAAAGACTTGCACAGTACAAAAGTGCACAAAAAACTGTTGTCACAAAGATTGTTGTTAAAGAGACAAAGAACATTCTGTTGGCCACGACGCCTCCTCAGAGCTGACCATGTGCATGTGGTTATAAAAGAGCCTACAGTCAGATATCCACTTTACATTTTCTTTATAATTAATAAACAGTTTCACCATCTTAAACAAAAGAATACCTATTATTAATTAACTTTTGCTTTCACAATTCTGATTTCTTCAGTAATCACTACCTACACTCAAATGGAACAATAAAATGATTAAAGGTGCCACACCCCCTCATTAGCATGCATGACTACGCCATGTACCCCACCCAAGCACATTCCTAGCCTCCACCCACCTATCTGCGCATACACATACAAGCTCCTCCTCCACACTAACATACCAGCCACTGAAACGCCCACCTTGGCCCCTCAAACAAATCTAAGGAGGGGAGAAAGAGCTGGGGGGAGACACAGAGCACACAAAACATTCTTTCCACCAGCTAAACCCCTTCACCAAGCCTCCATCCATTAAGGTGGGAGCTCACCTGCGTTTCCACAGAGACATCCAGCAAGTCAACGGGCTCGCGAGGGCCTCGAAACCAACTGAGAATGAGACCCATGCTGTCACAGACCTGACACTCCAGTTAACTCAGCCCTTAACCTGACACTCACTGCAAGGGTATGTGCCTCTCTCTCTCTCGCCCTGCCCCGTGCCACTCTCAATGTGTGTGGATGTCCAACCCAAGCACTTGTGATGTCTGTGAAGGGAGAGGAGAGGCTGAAGCAGAGCTCACAGGAAAAGAAGGGTGGGCTTTAAGAGCTTGGCTGCTATTCAAAAAACAGGAGGGCGGGTGAGGTGCAGGAGGTTGAAGAGAGAGTGGCAGTGACTTTATATTTTGGGGGATCATCTGGGGGGAATGTCAGATTGTATAAAGGCACAACCAGTGTCGGGGGAAAGTTACTTTTAAAAGTAATGCATTACAATATTGCGTTACTCTATAAAAGTAACTAATTGTGTTAGTTACTTTTTATGGAAAGTAATGCATTAGATTACTTTTGCATTACTTTTTGTCACCAAAAGTAATATTTTTCGCAACTTTAAAAGCTTTTTCACACCAAAAGTGATATTAATAAGCCTCAGCCTGAAGAAAGTACCTTTGCTTTAACACCTCACTCCCAGTTTCTCTCAACATGGGGACAGGAGAGGTATCGGTGAAAAAAGAGGAAAACAAAGTAACTTGTGTTACTTATTTGAAAAAGTAACTCAAAAAAGATATTTTCTAGTTACCAGAAAAAAGTAATCTGATTACGTAATCTGATTATGTACAATTTGTAGGGCTTCCCTCGACTAAAGATTTTTCTGGTTGACTAGTAGTTGTTCATTTTACAAATTGGTAAACTAATCGCATGTTCATTAATAAACCATTTAAATCATAATAATGAGCTTTTAATTGCCTACATAGCCTAATAAGCGCTCAAGTGCACGCATAAGGCTTGTCACAGTATACCGGCAGAAGTACTGATTATGAATGTGTCAGGGAAAAACAGTAAGGAGGCTGCATTAATATTTTAATAATTTGATAAACTAGTGCTTTCTTTGTTTTCGGCTTAAGAGATGAAGTCGACCAAGCCTCTTCTCGTCGGTTAGTTGACTATTAGGGGGTAACCCTAGAAATTTGGTACATTTGGAGTTTGGGTTCTGTTAGATTAACCCTTAAATGCATGAATGTTTCACCAATCACTATTACATATTCGGGTCTTTAGCGACCCGGACTTATATATACAGCATGGATGGATCTCTAACTGTTGCAATAGCAAAAAACTCTCTTGATATTTTAAGAACATTAAAATAAAGCATATTTTGTTACCTTTTGAAACTTATAAGGGTTCAATTTGAGCAGATGTTTGTACCATCGCCGTCACCGTGAGAGCGCACTTCTACAGTACATTCAGCATCTGGCTCATATTCCCCATCTCAAAAATATTCTGAAAACTATCATTTTCAGTCACTTCAAAATCAATAGTTTAATCGCTGGCAGTTTATTCACCACATCTACTATCAAATGATAGTGACATTTGTATTTTATTGCATACAGCAATTGTTCTGAAGCCATTCAAACCAGTTACATTTTTGCTAATGATATTCTTTTGTTTTATGCCTACCTTAATTATGAGTGAAACATCACGTCTTTACTGTCTATTAAACAATGCCACCTCGTGGAATAAAGGTAAATTGCATGTGCTGAGTCATCAGATATTTAAATATTTTTCTGCAGAAAAATACACTTACACTATTACACACCTCGGGTCTCTAGCGACCCAATACAACTTTTTTTTATAAAAAATTTGTAAGAAAACAGACATTCTTTTATTTTTATTTTATTTTTATTTTGTTTATAATGAATAGAGTGAAGAATACTAATAAAGTCTAACTTTTAAAAAATGAAGGAGGGAGAAGGTAGTGAATGACGTCCCGGGTCGCTAAAGACCCGAGGTATGCATTTAAAGGTTAAGTCTGGAATACAACATGACTTTCGCACCAATTTTTCCCAGATTTACAGTCTTGACGCTAGTTGCCAAAAGTCAGAGCCTGTCTGCTGATTAGAGTTGACTGATTCCACAGACAATTGTGTGGTGTATGCTAGTCACAGACTCCGATTTTTTAGCTTCAGACTATGATTCCATCCAGTGGAAGGATAACAAACGAAGGATAGCAAACTGTTGTCTCCCAGCAACAAGGCGCATGTTTCTGCATGAGTTTATTGTGGTTGGAACGACTTGAAAGTAGTAGTGTGTGAGACAACAGTTTGTGTAGCAGCGTTTACTGTGAACGGAGCTGCACATAAATAATTAAAGTGGATATATTGTTTTTTGGGCGGGTTTTGTAACTGGTTTGAATGGCGTTTCGAGGGGTGGGGGGGGTGTCCCCTGTTAAAAATCGCATTCTGGGGGATAAAATACACGTTTTTTGTCAAGTTCTCCTGATAAATTAGATTTTAGGGGCTTAATATGACGTTATTGGGATCGATTCAACATGCAGACATCAAAAACAACCCACGGCAACAGTGTTAAAGTAGCCCAATTGGCAACACTGGTGTGTAAGGAATTTGAAGCAAGCAGAGTACGGCTGTTTCTAAAGCACACAGTGCCATCTGCTATTAAAACCTAAGCTCATGATCGATTCCAGAGAGAACAACGATGCATTTGTGAAAAATCGCAGAATCAATCCACAAATTGATTTATCGTTGCACCCCTAATAACCAACTTGAAACTGTTGTAAAATCTGTGTGGAGAAACCTTTCACCCTCATGTGAATTTTCCAAACGTGTGGTTTCGTATTGAAATTACTTGTTTTTGCCCTCGAAAATTTGTCAAACAACTGTAAATGTGACTGTGCATCTATGCACACTAAGCAGTTGAAATTCTGATTGTGTTACAATCCAAGCCTCCTCAAGCTTGCACACTGGACAAAACATCAAGTTACCCACCTCTTTTTGGCGGCCCTGCTCACAACCAGCAGACTTACTAAAGACACAGTATGTGTTAAACCAAGCCTAAGAATAAACACAAAATATCTAATCTTATATACTGAACACATTCCACCAGATAAACTCCTACAGAGCCAACTGGTATTCAGCGACAACAAGTATGAAATACTGTTCCTAAAATGGAAGCAGCATTCAGAAAAGCTAATAATCTTATTTTCAATAAAACTGCAGCTTGGAAGAATCTGACATGGCTCTAGGCATGGTGTACACAATGTTCACTCACTAAAAAAATATTGCTCTCCTTCTTCCATGCTGGCTGCAAAAAGCCATTACTGCCAGGCAAATACTTTTATATTGGTCACAACAGTAACATCTATAATAAATTACAGACTCCTCAAGTCCAATGTAATAACTGCTAATTACTTCCAACATTTTTTGTGTGCACTTGATAATTATCAACAACTCTGAATCTATAAATAATGATGTTCCATAGCACATTACCTCTGATACTGGAATGACAACGCTTGCACCTTCCTCAGTCGCATCTGGCTCTTTTGCAGGGGGTTCCACTGGGGTTTGTCCTAGGTCCTCTGCAGCTTTCACTACTTCGTCTTTGATGCCATCCGTGACTGAGACTTCTAACGCGACTGGTTTTGCTGGAGGAACTTCAGCAGGAACGTCAATGGGGGCAATCACTGCCAGGGGAATTGGAACTGCAACAGGGCATTTTGAGGTTTTAGCAACTGGAACTCGTGCAGGAACTGGGGCAGGGACAGCACACACTCCTGAAGTTCCCCTTCCAGAGGAGGCGAACCGCTCCTCCACAGCCTTTTTTTGGGCTTGCTGTTCAAAACAAATACAAGCATGAGAAATAGTTGAGATTTGAAATCAGAACCAATTTATTTCTTATCTTTAGTTCAGCTGACCGCATAATAGCATTAGACAGGGTTTAACGACTTCACTAAGAGCTTACATAAGTGAACAAAAGTTGGCCGTCTAATGGCAAAAAATGGCTGAATCCAATTGATTCAGACATGCCTAGTCAAGCGAGTTGGAAGAGTCAGCACCCCTCGGAGCTCTGGATGGGGCTAAACAGAATGGACAAAAATGCTAATCACATCATAATGGAACTATAATCGCATTATAATCACACTCACAGCTTCATTATACAAAAGCAAGGGCTGGCCAGTGCAGTTTACATAGGCCTCAAAAGAATTTAAGCTCTCATTGTGCATGTATGGGATGTACAGTGGCCAGCACAGTTAAGGCCAAATTATGCAACCATGTGTGAAGACCAGCATCAGCACTGACAAAGCCAAATCAGGCAAAATATGGGCCCAGGTCCATGAAACAGGCCATAAACAGTCTGGCGTTTGGGGGAACAGAGGAGGCGGTTAAGAAAAAACAGAAAAAAAAAAAAAACACATTTTGCTTCAAGGTTCTTCATTTTATAAAAACTGGAGAAACTTGTTTGGAGGATTGTGCATGGGCTTAAAAAGATGAGTTAATTGGATCTGTCAGCTGAGTTTAAAAAGATGTTTATTCTGTTTTGAAGTGCTGGTTAGCAACAAATGGGGTGTTGGAATGCACTCACCCCCCAGTACTCACTATTTCCTATTTTACCAGGATGATTAGAGACGGTGAAATGTGCCCTGTTTAGGACCAGCTGTATCTGAGGGGCTTAACAGCTAGAAAGATAAAAGATACCCCTCTATTTCTGTACTTGTGTGAAAGGCAGTTCTGTTGATATGACTGCATGCCAAGGTTTTGGGACAACAACTGAGCATTAATCAGCTACATGTTTAGCTAAGCAGAATGAAAAAGGTGAGATTTTAATGACATGCACTTTAAAAAGCTGCTGTAAAATTCGAACAAAGGGTTCAGTGTTCACACACATAAACTGTGTGTGTTTCATTATGTCACTGGTCAGAGAAGACAAAAAATGTCTAGGAGTGGCGAGGCATGGTCAGTATAGTGCAACATTCCGTTTGCACTGACGGAATGTAAACTAAATCACTTTCCAAAAATATACTTATTAAAAATCAAAGGGTTTAAAAGGGGTTATTAACAAAACCAATGGAAGCAAAGTATTTCTACTAGTCTGCCTCTGTAGGAATGTGCCCTGAACCATGTTTGGTATTAGACTGACCCAAAGGGTGTGCCAAAATCAACGAAAGTCCATATGAGTTTGGGGGTGGGGTCAAAAAGCATGGTTTTGGTTTGTTGCTCAGACAGAACAAAGAATAAGGGCCACAAACCAAACCAATCACACTCTATAGGCAAAACACAACCATGGAAAGCACAAAAACACGGTAATTATTATGATTCTGGTATTTATTGTTATCATGCACAGTGCTACAAGTCCGAAATGTGTTATTTTAAATCAGTATTTTAAATGTGCAATCCAAGCAACACTTTTTAGGACAATACATTACTAATAAGAACAGTTTTTAATGCATTAAATTAATGCATATATATATATATATATATATATATATATATATACACACACACACAGAAAAAAATTGCAAAAATATTATTTATCATTTAATATTATTTATTAATTTATTAATCCAAATGTCAAATGTTTCGGTTACATCTCTGCACTGGTTCCTATGGGACACACCCCCTACTACTACAGATATGTCACTGCAAGCATAATGTACTAAATATTATTAAATTCTTTATGTGGAAATGGACCAATGGTAGGAAAACAGAAAAACCTAAAACTATGACGTCAGTTCACTAAAAGTTATTTATAGTACATAAACAGGTTCAAATAACATTATTGGACAAAGATTTCCCTTAAATTGCATTTTGCTACAGTTTATTTAAAGTCCATGCAAGGCTGACAGAACAAACTAGAAAACTAACCAGCTATGAAATCATTTTCGATGCTAAATTAAATCAGAATTGCTGGCAGGACAATGAATCTGAATAAAAAGAGTGCGAAAGTAAATGTACTCACCACTTTTCTCATTCGGCGCTTGTTCTTCTTTCTCTTGGAAGGCATGTTTGCTGTGAAGAGTGTGTAGAATGAAAGTATATAAAGTGTATTTCTTCGGTCGTGCGATGAGGCAGTGGACGGCGAGTGGATCCGTCGCCGCTCTGGCAGTGAGATAACAGCAGTCAGAATGACAATATGGTTCTATTTAAAGGCGCGTTGATTTTTTCATCTCTCTGTCTGCCTGTGGGGGAAGGGGTTAGGAGCGCAGTCCACGCACCTCAGCATCAGTCTTCATCATCATCATGAGATGAAGTGGGCAGACCCTACAGCTCTTTGCATGGTTGCATAATATTATTGTAACTGCGGTCCGACAACAGAAGCAACGTTTTAACGCTATTCCACTAATACACGCGATTTCTGAGTTCAGGTAATTTGACAAAAATCGTTACAAATCGGTGTCTTGCACAAGTGGTGTTGGAGTTGGACTTCATAAAAAGTAAAAAGAATGTCGTCCACATTTCGATTATAATAACAATATATTTAACGCTATGTGTGAATATGTGCAACAAATGAAAAAAAGCTGACCAGTTTATTTTTTTTAATAATTAAACCTACACATACAAATGTACGCCCACTATATGCTACTGCAAGTTTAGTGATTCAAGTTCTAGTCCATTTACATGCACATGAACACGTATGATGATGTAGCCTACACACACTAAAGTTTCCAGTCTGAGATACATGCATTCCTGCTCTATTTCTTTCAGCCACCACTACACACACACACACACACACACACACACACACAAAAATACCCCTTGCAGAGAAAGCGGCCCTGAAGAACTGGAGTCGAGCTGTGTTAGTCTAAAGGACTGAAGTGATAGTCTGTGAAAGTCTAACTGGCAACTGGCTATTAACTATAACTAACTGTGCTTATATAACTAATAACTATAACTATAGCTAATAACTAACTCCATGTCAACTACACTACCAGTCAAAAGTTTTTAAATGTTTTTTTAAAGTCTCTTCTGCTCACCAAACCTGCATGTATTTGATCTAAAATACAGCAAAAGGCATAATATGTAGTAATTAAATAATTACTATTTAAAGTAACTGCTTTCTGTTTGAATATATTATAAAATGTAATTTATTCTTGTAATCAAAGCTACATTTTCAGCATCATTACTCCAGTCTTCACTGTCCCATGATCCTTCAGAAATCATTCTAATATCCTGATTTCTTTTTTATTATTATTATCAAGATTTAAATCAGTTGGGTACATTTTTCTCAGCATTCTTTGATGGAAAAAAAGTATATATATATATATATATATATATATATAAAAGAGATACATACTTTTAGAAATTGATCAAAAGTGATGATAACATTTATACTGTTACTAAAGATTTCTATTTCAGATAAATGCTGTTCTTTCTTTCTATTCATCAAAGAAAACTAAAAAAAAATTACTCAATTGTTTTCAAAATAATAATAATAATAATAATAGTTTTTTGAGCAGCAAATTAGATTATTAGAATGATTTCTGAAGGATCATGTGACTGGAGCAATGATGCTAAAAATTCAGCTTTGAAATCAGAGGAATAAATCACATTTTAAAATATATTCAAATAGAAAACAGTTATTTTAAATAGTAACCATGTTTTAAAATGTTGCTGTACTTTGGAACAAATAAATGCAGGCTTGGTGAGCAGAAGAGACTTCAAAAATCTTACAGTTCAAAAACTTTAGTAGCATATTTTCAGTAGTATAGTTTTAGGTAAATATTATGTGTCACATTAGATTTTAGAACTGGTGATCTGTGATTTTTATTATTTTTTAATCTGTACCTCTTATTACCTTGTATGGTAAGTTGGACATGTTTAATCAGACAATGTGTAATGGAAATCTATGTTCTTCACAGCAAGTTGCAGAGTTGAATAGCAAGAGTATATTGAAGGTTTCCAGTCATCCTTGAACCCTTTGACCCCTTAAGAGTGAAGCCTCCAGTGATGTTATTTCACATACTTAAACGCCCAAGGACTGAAGTAAGTTTTGTTTAAACTTGCAGTCTTTGGATTAAACAAAATACTGAGACAAAGTATTCATTTAGTTGTGTTTAGGCTGCTATTATTCTTTTTGCTTTGCAGGATGTTCTTAAAACATAAACAAATCAAGTAGACCTACTATTAAAAATATAGTGCTCTATAATGCACATATAGGTGAGATTTCCTTTCATTAAACCTGTATTCATTACATGCTTGATATTGACTGGAAAGGAAATGACTTCCTGCATTTCATCTTATTTTCTGTTTTAACTACAGGTCTTTTTTGGTCATTGGTGTTGCTGTAGAATGTTATCTACACTTGCTATGTTTAAGCATTCCTCCGGCCCTCAAGTCTACCTCACACACAGATTACGAACTCTTTTCTCTCATTCAAACACCTTCTTTCACTTCCATCCTTGGCCTCTCATTTTTCCATGTCACCCTCTGACCCCTGACACACTCCACTCTCATTTCACAAGCTGTCATCAGTGTCAGTATTTAAACCCCCTACCAGGTCTGAAGGACCTCCATCCTGTTCACAGAATTAAACATATTAATAGAGGTCTTACACATTAAGTCTAAGCATATACTGTGTCCATTCTTTATTTTAAACAGGGAACATAATACATTATTTTGCTTTCCAATTTTCAATGACTGTATACATATATGAGCTACAATTTCATAATGTAAATGTGAATGTGCCAAACTTCATCCTAAGGGTACTACTACATCCCATAGGTACTACAAACATAACTGGATAGTATTAAAAATGTTACATAAGTTTGTTTTTAGGTGCCTTTTTCTGCCAAAATTATTTTGCTGTCTGCAATGTTTTTTTAAAAAAAGTCTCTTCTGCCCACCAAGCCTGCATTTATTTGATCCAAAGTACAGCAGAAACAGTAAAATTTTGAAATATTTTTACTATTTAAAATAACGTTTCTATCTGAATATATTTTAAAATGTAATTTATTATTATGATTTCAAAGCTAAGTTACTCATTCATTACTCCAGTCACATGATCCTTCAGAAATCCTTCTTTTATTCTGATTTGCTGCTTAAAAAACATTTATTATTATTATTATTATTATGTTGAAAACATGATATGAAAACAGCTGAGTCGATTTTTTTCAGGTTTCTTTGATGAACAGAAAGTTCAGAACAGCTTTTATCTGAAATAGAAATCTTTTGGAATATTATAAATGTCTTTATCATCACTTTTGATCAATTTAAAGCATCCTTGCTAAATAAAAGTATTAATTTCTTTAATTTCTTTCCTAAATAAATAAATATTAGCTAAATGGTTTTGAATGGTATAGTGTATAATGTTACAAAAGATTTTTATTTCAGAAAAATGCTGATCTTTGAATCTTTCTTAAAGAAGCCTGAAAAAAATGTACTCAACTGTTTAAATATTGATAATAATAATAACAAAAAATGTTTCTTGAACAGCAAATCAGCATATTACAATGACTTCTAAAGGATCATGTGACAGTGAAGACTGAAGAAATGATGCTGAAAATTTAGCTTTTATCACAGGAATAAATACATTTTAAAATATATTAAAATAGAAAACAGTTATTTTAAATAGTACAAATATTTCAAAATTTTACTGTTTTTGCTGTACTTTGTATCAAATAAATGCAGGCTTGGTGAGCAAAAGAGACTTCTTTAAAAAACATAAAAAAAAATCTTTGACTGGTAGTGTATTTGTCCATTAAAACGCACTTGGAAAGTGCCAAAATATATTGGAATGGGCCCCAGAGGAGTAAAAACTGAAAAATGGTTTTGGGACATCGTAGCTGATTTTTGTTGGTCTAAAATCATCATTGTTAATCAGAGTTGGTTGACCATCTTAGACCTGTTTCAAACCAGCTAGACCAGCTTTATAGCTTAACTAGAACACGTCTGCTGATCAACTGATTCATGAGACACTCACTTATCTCATATCTCTTCCTGTGAGGTCACTTCGTTTTCTTCTGCCCATCTTTCAGGAAAGTGTTTCTATATTTTTCAGTTTGATAGTGATCAGAGTCAATGGGTCCTGGAGAGTCATTTAAGGTGAGGAACACGTCTTCATTAGATACTGTCACTGAATGGACTCTTTGTTTAATGCCTTTAGAGCACCAGGTTGGCTTCAGGGGCTTCACAGAAGGGTCCACTGCCTGATAGAGACCCTCACCCTCAGCTAATGTAATTTTATACTTATGCCACGGGCACACTATACATGTCCGTCCATCAAAGTCCTTCATTGGTAAAAGAGAAAATGAACAATTAAAACAAATTTGTGGTATCTAATATAAATAATAAAAGATATTGGCTAATGAAAGTATTCAGAACAACCCACCTCTATATCTCCTTCCTGAAGTGGACCTCCAGAGTCTGCAATTAAAATAATAAAAAAGCATAACAGTGTTACATGACCTTCAATCTGTACAATTCTGAGCAGACAAAATAATTAAACATGCCTAAGCATTACATGTGTGTGTGTGTTTATAGGAAAGAAAATTACATGGAATTGGAATGATATGAGGATGAGTCAACATTTTACATTTTTGGATGAACTATCTCTTTAAGTCAACCGGTTCTAACTCACGGTAGCAGCGCACATCAATAGCATAGAAGTCCCCCTGGTGGTAAATCACCAGAATATCTCTTTCACCAACTGACTTCACCACTCGTCTTGCTTGAATGATATTCTCTTTCTTTCCTATAAAATGAATATGTCTGGATGCAGCTGCCACATCTTCATCAGAGCTCATGTTTTCCCCCAATCTTCTGACAATCTGAAATGGTCCAGAATAAACAAGGTCAGAACTCCGCAAAATAATAATAGACAGACAGAAATACATTTAACAACCAACACCATAGCTCAAAAACAAACAAAACTACTTCTACCACAAAAATATAAATATTGAAAAGGTCTGTTGCTGGAGGCTTGTCATTGGCTGTTGTATTTGAATAATTAATGAGGTATGTCTAGTCAAGGTTTGTGCGATGTTTTGGGAGTGTTTTTAGAAGTCATTTATGAACATTATTACGTTACAAGTTCCATTTTGTGTACTATATGCACTAATGTGCATTATTAAATAATGCATTATTTACACATATGCAATTCCTGAATTATATGTAAATAAGCAATAACTTGAATTTGTACATTTTAATGTGTTTGGAAGACAAAAGCCTTTTAAAGATATAGTGACACATGATTTAATTACACATTCAGTGCTAATTCAAATAACATGTTTATTAGTAGTCAAGTAACATGTTTATCAGTGTTGAAATGTTAAAAAACACTGAACGTCTACAAAATTGAAACACCTTACGAATATATAAAAGAAAATGTAAGAGATGAAAAAGAATTAGGATGAACTAATACATTATAAATAATTTATTGCTATAGTATGAATAATATATAATCATATAATCAACAAACATGCAACCACAGTCTGATTACGAGTATTTTAAAAGAAATATAATGTAATTACACGTACTTAATTTCTGGAATCAGATCACATGTAATCCGTTCGTACCCAGGACTGGTCACGTGACTTTGTAGTGCGTTGTTTCCTCAGGTGTATCTGTCCAACAGATTCTTTTAATGCTGTTTGATTCTCCCGCCTGTGCTGCAGCACGGGAAATACTGAAGGATGACGCCTACCCTCTCCAGCAGCCTGAATGACATAGTATGAGATCATATGGTGACTATTTTAATACCGGCAAACGCTGCTTAACTGTCACATGTAAAAGACCCGTCATATGCTGATACCAGAGTGCACATTAAGCGCAACGGTTTAAGTATCCGGAGACTCCGAACCTGCGTTTGAGATGTATTTCAGACGTTTTTAACACGTGATAATCTTCTCTGGCATCTGTCTCATTTTTCATAACAAGTGATTTGTAAATATTTACGACTAAAATATAAAAGAGGAAACCACAAAATGAAACAATTCACAGTAGTGAATCATTTCCTGTTTCTTATTTCCTTCAAAATAAGAGTGAAGAATGCAAATTAAGAGTTTCTACATAGAAGGATGAACTTTTCTGTTTATTATTATTACTACTACTACTACTACTACTATTATTATAGGAACAGTGTTGGGAAGGTTACTTTGGAAATGTAATAGGTTACAGATTACAAGTTACTTGATTTAAAATGTAATAAGTAGTGTAACTTTTCAGTTACTTTATTAAAGTAATGTAACTTATTACTTTTAATTACTTTTTGATTACTTTTCTAAATTTCTAATATTTTCAACTGTTAATCATTTTGAAACATTTAAACCAGGCAGAGTTAACCTTACAGTAGCGCTCAACACTGATTACTGTCAGACTTTCAAAATCCTTTATCACTTGAATTAAGATTATAATAAGTAAGGGATAACATACATCTTTATTTTGCGATAACAACTGGCTGAATGTACATTATCTCACTTATTACACAGCTGCTTGATAGATTATTTAGATGTTTCGTGTCAAAATTATTAGACACGAAACACTGATCTGAGTTAAAATATTTGAACGCAAAGCTTCCGTGAAGAAAGCAAGCAGTTGCTAGCAAATGGCAAGTTCAAACTAGACATTTTAGGGATACAGTGCAGTCATACCACTTTTCTTACACAACATTTCACCACATAAATAATTAAGTAGTAGTACTAGTTTGTTAGTTATCTTATAATCCATTACAATGTACAAAAAGAAAAAAAAAATGGCAGCAGCTGCGTTTGTATGAAACAATAGAGCAAGTCCACGATATCAGGATGACAGAATTAAGAAATTGTCCACATAATATTAAGCTTTAATATTTTATGAGCTAACCAAACACAAAGCTTCCAGCAAGAAAAATTATCAAGCATATAGCACTGACTTAAGTTGCCCCGAATGAGTCTGAGCTGTGTAATAATTTCATTTAAAGCACAGCCATCACAAATTCAGACTTTTTTTTTACTTATTTTTGGGGGCTTTTTATGCCTTTTATTGTGATAGGACAGGAAAGAGCTGGGAGCAGAGAGGGGAGCGGGATCGGCAGAGGACCTCGAGACGGGAATTAAACTCGGGTCACCATGAGCGCAGTTGTGCTGTATGTCATAACAAGATCATAACATAAATAACATCATAACAAGAAATAGTTTAATATCTATAATACTGGGTTTAAAATCAAATGTTAGCATAGTTATGACAGAAAACACTAGGATCTAACAATGCCTGGGAAAAAAAAGTCTTAAAAAAAAAAGTTTACGCATAAACCCAAAAAGGAAATAAAACAGTTATCGAATAAGCATGTGTCTTATTCTGTGTCCTAAACTCCTGAAACATTGGTGTCTCATTTTAGAGCAGTCAGTGCAATTTGAAAGAAGTCAATTAAATCTGGAAAAATTCAAAAGTAACTGTAATTTAATTACACATTTTTTCTCAGTAACTGTAACTAATTACAATTACATTTATTTTGTAATTAAATTACATAATTCTGTTACATGTAACTAGTTACTCCCCAACACTGTATAGGAACATGTTAGATGGTGTTGTCATTTTTAGACTTTTTATCATCATGCTTTCAGGTTAAAAATTGTATGCATTTTTTTGGTGGAAGTGTATATTTTAGGGTCAATTTCTTACCATTTTTAATGTTTTGTCTTTACTCATTTTCAAGGTACATAATTTCCGTAAAAACCTGAATATAATGAAAGAAAGACCTATATAAAATGGAAGTAGCTATTGCATGGTGTATAGTATATGTCACCACGTGATATGTAGCTAATCTTTCCTTGTATTTCATGTCAACTGCGCGTATATTTAATCTGAATAAACACGTAAAGGCCCATAGCACAGAACAATATTACACAAAATTTAATGTGAGACCTTTAGGTGGTGCTGTTGATACGCAACCCAGTTAGAGAAGTGGCCGTCTGTTTATGTCCTGCAAGTCCAACGATTTCAATTAATATTCATTTGTTTACAAAGCTTTTTGCTGCCCAGTTATAAATCCACTTACATGATTTTTGCATAGTGTTTTTATGCTATCCTCCAAGTTGTTTTTCTTTTATTAAAACAGGCCAACTTTAAAAAAAACATTTAAATGTCAGTGACAACTGGCCTTAAATGTCAGTAGAAATACAAAACCAATCAATACTTTAAATTTAAAATGATGCAAAGAGAAATAAATGCAAAACAAGTTCAGAACAGAGTATATAATAAATATACTGCAAAAGCCTAGTACATTTTAATACAGGACTGGAATGAACATCTACAGCAGGGGTCACCAAACCTGTTCCTGGAGGGCCGGTGTCCTGCAGAGTTTACCTTCAACTTTCCTCAACACACCTGCCTGGACGTTTCAAGTGTATCTAGTAAGACCTTGATTAGCTGGTTCAGGTGTGTTTAGGGTTGGAGCTAAACTCTGCAGGGACACAGGCCCTCCAGGACCGGGTCTGGTGACACTAATGTCAATAAATATTTAAGCTCAGTAGCTCACGGTGACTTATTGCCTGGTTTGAATTTCCAACACAGGCCAAAATGTTTATGTAGGTTGCTGGTAATGAATAAACAAAGGCAGATTCCAAGATTTCCAAAATTATAAATGTACAGTGATTTAATGAAATGCTGATTTACTGCGAGTAAATTAGGGAGACACAATTCCCTGCCATGCCTGCTTTATTGTAACATTTTTCTTTTTTTTCTATTAATGATGGGATACATTTGCACCAAACATTCACAAAATGTCAATCTATTTTAAATAGCAGGAAGTATAATTTTAAAATGCATTCCATCATTTGACCTGATGCTTTTGGGTGTAAACATTTAAAACGGAGTTTGATGTCCCTCCTCCACCCCTCTATTTTCCTTCCATTGCCTGACTGAGAATGCATTAACCCAGATTCTTCCAAAGGCCAAATGTTGCTTTTAACAGCTACTTAGCATCATGGGAATTAAAAGCAGGATGTTTTATTTACATCAGAGCGCAGGAGAAATGGAAAATAAGATGAAACCTTGGTAGCCTACGCTGTGTACACTCATTCCTTGAAACTGATGAAAATGGAAAATACAGTACAGGCATATACAAATCTACTTCCCATTCTTTCCATTGAAGTGTATTGCTTTACATATCACTTATATACAGTATAATGCAAGCTGCAAGCTGTGGAGTAGAATCTGTGGAAAGCAACAAGCACGGGCAACCTTGAATAGCAATCAAAGGCTGAAACGAGGGTGCATTTGTAAATATAACTGCACAGCTAATTAATGCTTTTGGTTCATGTGAAACTGTGAGCTTGATATAGCCAGTAACAGATGGTAAAGGGGCCGGAATCAACCGCGAGTGTGCCAAACATACAGTACACATTGCTTGGCTGTTGTAACTCCACAGGCTGTCTGCAACCCCCTTTAGTCAGTATTACTAGACTAAATGGTTTTCCTCTAAACAGAGAGCCAAAAGATACCATTCAATTTTAAGATTTTGGGTGTTAGGAATAGCTTTAGCTAATTCACGTTTAGGTACAACACTCCATCTGCTGCTACTTTACAATCGCAATCATTAACGCCATAATAAATTGCACTTTTCACTAATCGGGACAAGAATTAGTTTGTTGTTTTTATTTTTTGGCTAACGTAGTAGCTACTATTAGTTTTAGTCATACTAAAGAATTAAAAATAAATCTCAAAGGAAAAAGCTTAGGTTGATGTGGCAACAAATCTTGTCGCTTGTGTGTTTTAAGCTGCCAAGAAAGAAGTTATCACGGGATAATAAAAGACATGGAATACTATGAATAGTAAAAGGTAAAAATCAGTCTTAAAATCAGTCTTCTCACTCTCTCTCTCTCCTTTTCACATAAGTGTAGGTTCAATTAGCTACACATTCATTTGCTTTACATGGTAAACTATCCATGCAAATTAGCTTATTTTAACATATTTATTCACAGCAGTGTCTTGCACAGAATTTTAGTGGATTTTATCTATGCTACGCATTACACATTGCAAAACTATAGCTTTATTTTCTGTAAATACAGCACCAGTCCTCTTTCATTATGTGAATATTGTGACTAGTAAGCGAGGCACAGGATGAGTTAAAAGTGAGACATTTTTGTTCTGTATTATATAGCAGCTTAACCTGATTTCCTGGTGTGGATATGTAGGTTATGTAGGTCTCTCTTTTTTCTTCTTTTTTTTTATCCAGGTTACAGACAGACAGATGGTTCTCAGTAAGACGTGAGCAGCTACACAGAAAAAAAGAGATCAGAATTGTACCTTTTGGGGTACAACAGCTTGTCACTGGGGCAGTACCCTTAAAAGGACATCTTTGTACCTTTTTTTACCCCTAATAAGTACACATTAGTACCTTAGAGTAGTAATGTGCCCTTAAGGTACTATGTACCTATTAGGGGTAAAAAGGTACAAAGATGTCCTTTTAAGGGTACATTTTTTTTCTGTTTGCATAACCATATATTACTATACCTTTTAAATGTTGAACAAGTGATTATCTACGTAAGCTATCTAACCCAAGAGAAACTCAGGGGTTAATGGAGAGCTGGAGAGCTGTGAGTTTAGTTTGTCCAGCCTCTGGAGAGTCTGCGAGAACAGTCCCGTCTGAATGAAGGTTACAGACAGAGCAGGAGGAAGCAAACACCTCCTGACTGACAGAGTGATCTGTGAAGAACAAACAATCCTAACGCCAGGGCTCGGTAAGTGTCATATGACGTAGACTTTTATTCAAAAACATCGCGTTTTAACCGTTACACACTGGAGAAGGGTTTGTGTGACACGTAGCTTGATGGCAAGATGCCCTTATTCGGCGTCCTAATAGAGTTCCTATGGATACAAGGAGTCTCTATCAAGTTTCACAGCTGAAAAGTTTCAGTGCAAGATGTTTGTAAATAAGAGGTAGGGGATTATTCAGGCAAGTTGTGTTTTAGAGATAACGTGTTGTGCTTTACGTTCACTGCGTAGCAGTTTGGTGCGATAGCCGTCGCTGAGCACCTGTCAAAATGTGTCGCTTTAGGCTTTTTAAGCACTGTAATAGTGTAAACACACGAAGTTTCATCAATAAACCCTGAGAGGACGTTCAGTCAGATCTCACACTTCAGTGTGAGAGCGCCCCATCTAACAAAATTACCATGGTAACCTGTTTTTCCCCCAAAAATAGCATAGTTACTTCAGTTATTGTCACTATAAATCACAAATGATTAGTATGTCCTTCAAACAGGGTAAGCGTATTTCTATTGCTGCAGAACTGCTAATTTGAACACCGCAGTTATATCTATTGATTGATATAACACCAATAACACTAAAATAAGAGAGCAAGAACCTCTAGTTCTTTGTTGTTGTTGTTGTTTTTTAGTTTCACTCATTTTACCACATCTCACAGTAACTGAAGACAGGCAATACTTCTATGCTTTCATAAAGCGGTGTAGCTATTTATTATTTCTCTTTGTCAGTTAATAAGGTGCAGATGCATCTTAACACCCAGCTAAGATTGTTCAAGCATTTAATGGCTTGTGCAGGAACTGTATAGCGTTGAAAGTGAGTGTAGCAGATGTAAGGTTATTAGCTTTGGTGCACAGTGTTGCATTGAGACTATAATGTAATATCTCAGAGCTTGTTTTCAATGCCCTGTATAAGATTTTATGTGAGCTATTTTTGTGTACTGTGCCTTGATTCGAAACATTTTCCCAGTGTTTTTTTCTCCCAGTTACTGATAACAAGATCAGAGTATGATATTTATCTTTCGTTTAGCTTCAGAGATAACCATACCCATTTTTTTTATTTTATAGCTTTAAAGTTTTTTGATTTTCTGCGTATTCACTCATTGCCTAAGCTTCCATATTTAAAAAAAATGTATTGTTTGAAACATACTGTAGCTAAATCGGTATAAATGAACTCTACAACCCTTAACTAAATATAGAATCCTTCAGACTGCTTCTAACATAATTTGACTAATGCAGTTTGACCCTAGTTCAGGATATCAATGCACTTGCAGTGCTGGCAGAGGAACAGTGCATTGTGCCATCCTTACACAGGCTCAGGGAGAAAATCGTTCTCATGAAAGTCAATTTTAAGAGCTTTCTGCATGGAGAGTGTGTGGTCAGCAATTTTCCCCTCATCTCTCAGTGTCTCCATCAAGATTGCTGGACTCATGACACTGTTATCTTCCAATGCAGTCTGACCTTGTTCCTGTTTGTGCCCGCAGTGTTTGGAGGTTTCTCCGGACAACCAGACCTTGGCGAACAGGAGTTTCTGCTTTGACCTACAGAAGGTGTGAGGAAGAACAGACCTGGAGATAAGCAAACAACGGTTACTAGGAGAAGGTGAATGTCTTGTGTCAGAAAGAGTGCCATCAGCAAACTGTGCACCAAAAAATTGATTATCTACGGCTTCCGCATATTGTCTGATGAGATCAGTAGTGGCGAATCTGAGCAGCCTTGTTCACCATATGATTTTGATTCATCCTTTTTGTCACCTTGACAAAATTTGCACTCAATAATACATCAATAATTACTGTTAGTACTCAGTGTTCTTGTAGATCCCGTCAACATCTACCAGAACATCTACTAAAACAACTTCCACCAGAGCAACATCTACCAGAGTGTGAAATGCTAAGATCATCCAGGACGAAGTTTGTGCTTCTCTTTTAATTCTACCAAAGTCTCTCATCTAAGCTGCCAAGACAACTGGAGCAAGGAATCTCCTTTAAGAGTCACTCAGCGCTAACAAGACAGACGCAGAGAGGGAGTAAAAAAAAAAGAGAACAGGGAGGGTGGGTGGAGAGCTGGAGAATTGGCGCTCAAGTGTGAGCGAGAGAGAGCACGCAGAACACAGCAAGCGAGTGTCTCCTCTAACCATTGGCACTTTGATACATTTCAAAGCCTTGTACCTCGCACCGAAGAATCTGACAGAACGCAGTTTGCATCTGAGACTTGTACTCAAGCAGACGGCCGAACGAATGGGCTTTTATTTGAGGAGCAACAGTTCAGAAGGACTCGTCTGAGGCGGCTATAATTGAGGATGAATTTTTGAGAGACCTGCTGGGTAAGAGGGATCCAAATAGCGACTTAAGATCTTCCAGAAAGCCAAAAAAGAGAGGGAAATTCACAATGGATGGATTTCCTTGGATTTGTTGGCAGTGCTGATCTGTTTCTCACTTTGTTGGTGCGATTGGGTCTCTGAGGTTCTGGCTTAAGGAGAAACAAGCTTTTAAGGACTTCTGGTACAGGCCAGTTCCACGCTGGACCACACAAACTATCTGCAGGAGGTTTGGAGAGCATGGGGAAATCAAACAGCAAGCTTAAACCAGAGGTGGTGGAGGAGCTAACCAGGAAAACCTACTGTAAGTACTTTCTGACTACACTTTTAAAAATAAAGATTCCGTTGGGTTCCACAAAGAACCTTTCATGGAACACTTCCTAAAAGAGTGTGAAGAACTTTTAATATTCTAAAGAACTGTTTTGATCTATAGAGAAACATTCAGTGGATGTTACAGGTTCTTCATGGAACCTTAGAAGAACATTTATTTATAAGGGTGCGTGTGATACTGTTTCGTACCCTGTTTTTTTAATAGTGTTTATTTTTTTCTTTGTTGCTATAATCTCATAGATGTTTTTTCAAGCCTTTGAAAGTAAAAAGGCCATGGTGGCTATTAAAACCTAATTTTTAATTTATCTGCTATCCTCTTGGGTTCAGCACATACACTAATTAATAGACTAGAAATATGAGCTAGTTTGTTTCAAAACAACATTGTTAAACTGCATTCAAGATCCTGCAGCTCCTATCACATATATTTTATCACAAGAAATCACAATTCTTGTTGCATCGCAAATTGTGATTAGCAGAAGCCTGGAAGTGGGCCTAATCAGCATATTTTAAAAGCCCTCCAATTGGGACTCGAGCTTTATGAATATGCAAATTGGTCAGTCTTGAGATCTGCAATCAGGCTGGTGGTTGCCCAGAGAGATATCTGAAAGTGGCTTGCTCTCTGCCAGTGAAGCAGATTGGGTTTCCATGGATGCATAGGCTATATATGTAAACACATGGAGCTAGGTCTTGATTCTAAAACTAGTGCAGTGAAATGACAACAGTGTTGGAAGTACTAAGGACACAATTCACTGTATGCCTTATTTGCATTTGTTTCACCGAGATTCTTCGTTAGTTTGCTGTCTCTTTATGTAGTTACAAATGTATTTATTTATTTCAAAAATATGGTAAAACCTTGTGGCTGGGGTACTTTTCATAGTGACTCAAGCTGGAACAGCTAAGTGCATGAAGTGTCTAGCATTCCACACTTTGCTTTTTGATTAATTAAGTGCATCATTTAGGTATTACATTTTCAATGCATTGGCATAAATTAATGCAAAAGTATATGACTTGGGATGCACCTACACTATAACCTACAATAGAGTTTTGGAATGCTACATAGTTTTTACAAAGATTTACAGCAAAATGAATTTGTGTAACATTATAAATTGTATATTAGGTTGCACTGTCTACAAATAGCAAATACCCAACTTGACCATATGTTTATTATAGGTGATTTAGGAAGCCTAATATTAAACAGATCTTTTTTTCATCAAGCTTATGAAAAGAAGCCAAGACACTGTGAGTAAATAGTGTCGGTGTTAATAAGCAGTGAGCACTGTAAAGTAGGCAGCGCTAGTTTAAAGCCATGCAGATATAGAATGGGAAGTGACAGCCAATGGCTTCCTAATGATGGTGTGTGCTGTGTGTTGGGCTCGGTGGTGGGCGCTGCATGGAAAGGCGCTGGGCAGGAAATTGCAGCATGCAGGGAAATGTGCCTCCGTGCTGGGATGGAATCCATGGCCCTCGGATTCTTTCTTTCTTTCTTTCTTTCTTTCTTTCTTTCTTTCTTTCTTTCTTTCTTTCTTCTCATTCTCTGTCTGAGTCTCTCTCTCCCATTTAATTGCCTCTCTGCGAGCATGGAATGGAATACTGTAATTAAGGCCTTATCAGCTCTGCTTTGCAATGAAGGACATTGCATTTCTCTTTCTATCCATGTATCCCTCTTACCTACCCCTCTCTCTTCTCAGCAGTCCCTTATCTTTACCCTCCTTTGTTGTTTTTTTTCCCCCTTATTCCCATTTGTAACCTTTATCGGTTTCTCCTTCTTTTGTTCCGGCACGTCTTTTAACTCTCTATAAGCTCGATCCCATAGCTAGAAATTATGTTTTTATTCAGGAAGAAGGTGTTAATTGTGTATTTTTAGATTTGTCTTAGCTCTATTGTCTGGGGCTACTGTAAGAAGCTGTGTGTGTAGCATTAAGGCTTTAAATACATTTGTTTTTTGCAGTGTAGGATGACCACGAAGGAGCAATGTTTTATTAAGACAAAGGATTTATCACACTCTTGTACTTAAACGCTATCTATCTATCTATCTATCTATCTATCTATCTATCTATCTACCTGTCTTTCTGTCTATCTGTCTATCTAACATCATAATTTAGAAGTAATAGGTTATTTTCTGTCCTGCTGTTATCCACCCTCATCAGAGCGCTCTGTTTGAATAGGCGTGGTGGATTGTAGACTCGGAAGTAAGCATCCACTGCTCTGATTGGCTAACAGCATACACTGATTCCTTGTAGATGGACACCACTGTTTTTAGATTTAAAACACATAAATAACTCAGTACATATGTAACAGTCTGTAAGAAGAGCCAAAGCAATAGTGACCACGTAATGAAAACAGTTACACTTTTGTTGCGACATCACTACCAGATCCAATATAGTCGGCAGAGCTTTGTCTTTTAGTTTCAATCTTTTTGAAAATCCCACGTTGAATTGTGTCGCACCGGTTACTGACGTAACCTTTGTTCCCTGAGATAAGGGAACTAACGTTGCACCACTTGACGGTATTAGTAATTGTAAAGTAATCTGCTGTAAAATTAAGTAAACAAAGGACCGAGTTCTTACTGATGCGGTCTGGAAATTCATTAAAAATAATGTTCATCCACTCTTTCCTAAAGTTGGGATGAGAGGGAATGCAATGCAAAGTTTTTTCCCACAAAGTGGCACTACAGAGCATCCTTTTGTTTTCAAAATCATCCGTTTTTGCGAATACCTGCGCGTTCGCCTCACTGGTAAACGTTATGCGCCAACAGAAAGTTTAATCAACTAATCATCGATTATTTCAGTGATTAATCAGTAGATTTTGGTTGATTATTCATCTTTTGCAATTAGTTAAAATATTGAGTTTTTGTCACAAATCTGGCCCTGATCATCAGTCCGCTCGCCACCAGAGGTCGCCTTGCCATTTCACATTGCACAGACTGTTGCACTTTACCCTGGACTACATTTCCCATGCTCCAACTAATCACAAACAATATAAATACAAGGCCCTTCCCACTATTCTGGGCCGAGTATTGGATTGCACTTAGCACTCTCAAAGTGTTAGCATCTTCACGGAGCCACGTTGTGTTTTCTGAGTCCAGTTCAATCGTGTTTCTAGTCTGTTTATCCTAGTCTTGTATCCCCGCCTGGTTGATCTTGTCTTGTCTGTTTCGCTGCCTGCCCTGGATCTCTCGCATGTTTATCGGATCACCCTTTTGCCTAGACCCTTGGATTACGTTCGCCGTTGATCGACCCTCGCCTGTTTCACAGATTACTTTTGTGTCTTGACCTTATATACCTGTTTGCCATTGTCTGACCCTGCCTGTTTATGACCATGTCTCTGTCTCAGTACAATAAAGCTTTGCATTTGGATCTGCCCGCTTCTCGCCTGTCACTCTGTAACAGTTATATGTATTCTAACAAATAAATAAAGGTAATCACTTCAGCTTTTGAAAATAATATTATGTAATTACAATTATTGTACAATTAATTTATTAAAATAAATATATTTGTCACACAAAATGAGATGACAGACAGAAAAACTCTCTTATTTGCCATGTAATTAGCTATATAAAAAAGTAACTGAATGACATCATTCTGCCTAACATCTCCTTTTGTAAGTATTTAAAAGAAACAAAATAAAGGTAAGTGATAAGATGATTGATTTTTAGACAAACTATTTTATTCACAACATAATCTCTCTTAAAATACCTTATAGGGTTATGATAATCAAACAGTCCTGAACTAGATCAAGTATTGATCTCTGTAAACCAAACTATAAATTTAATGAAATAAAACGATTTTATCATTAGCTAGCTCCACACTGGAGAGCTGCTTTATAACAGAAAATCAAGTTGTAATTCTAGAATAAGAACTAAATACGCCACTGACTAAAGCTGCTTGATTTAAAGCTATCTATTGCATAAAGTATTATATAAATCAATGTGTTGTGACTGCTTTACTGGAGTACCAATCTGCTCGTGCAAACAACCGCATCGCTGTAATCAGATGCGTTTTAATTGCTGCTTTCACACCATTGTCAGTTTTTGTTGTGTTTATTTCATTATTGAGAGGAAAGTGCGTACCATATATTTACATATTCATCCAAACGTTGCTCAGGTTCAGGTGCATTTCAGAGATTTTCTTACTAGGGAGATGAGAGGGTCTGTATTACTTACTATTGAAGAAAGTGTAAGGGCTAACTTGGATCATGTGTTCCTTAATAACCAATCACATTACAGCCTTGATGTCATTGAATTTCAGTCAGAGTTGTGCAACACTCAGTTGCTGTTTACCAATACCAAAGGAATGAATAAGAAGTTCCGTAAGCTGAATCCCACCTGTCGCAAAAAGTCAGTGACTTCTCTTTTGTCATTGTTCAATGTATTGTTCAGTGTAAAACATGTTGAAGATTAGCAGATAGGCTGTCGATTCATTAAATAATAAGCCGTTTCCTACTGAAACACCGTCTAAGCTGTTCGCCAGTCGCAACGCAGTGAGAGAGCTAACCAATCACAACACATTTTTATTTTTTCGGAAGGCGGACCTTTATTATACCCAGAACTAATCATGCCATTTGTGCCAGGCCGGGAGAAATATATTGTAATAATGTAAATTATGTTAAAAATAATGCATTTTTCAACCAAGCATGAAAGCTTGTTCTAGTACACCCCAAAACAAAATCAAGACTTTGTAAAAGCATAACAGGACCCCTTTAATCTCTTGAATTGCATCCAAGAGGGCTGAATTACAGTCTTGCGCTACAGCGCCACACTAGCCAAACCGGATTATTGCAGGCTCTTACATTAGCTCGTATGAGATCGAACGACTACTTGACAACAAAAATATTTGTCAACAATTTTTTATTGCCGACGTTGTCAATAATGTCGACTAATCATTTCAGCCCTAACCGGCAGCTATGTCGATCTTCTTCTGCGGAGGCGGCGCTTATCTACCTGTTGCATAATACAGAGGAACATTGCAAAAGCTGTTTGGCAGACTGTGTTCAATATAAGCTGTTTTTAGACTAACAGAAATTTACTGTACAGTGACCTCTTATATGTCAAAAGATCAAGGCAATTTTGGTTTCTCAGTTCATCACCCCTTTAAATTTGTCAAAGCTGATTACTCACTAAAAACTCCCACAGGTCAACATCTTATGGTCCAAAATTTTTCATATTCATCATCCTTTCTATTAAAATGCTTGCTACGGATGCAAAAACCCAGAAAATGGAACCTGATCCAAATTTTTTTATGACGAACGAAAGTTTCGGAGGCAGTGTGTAAACGTGATTGACACAACGTGAGGTCGTATTTATTTTTTAATGTGCAAAAATTACAGACAAACATTTCGGACTCAGTGTGCAATGACCTTAAGTCTTATTTTGACGTAACAAAGTGGTTATATCTAAGTGTGTGAGTTGTTTTCTTACTTTTTAAATTAGTTTTTCCATTAACGCCATTGATTATATTGTTTATTCAGACTGATTCGCGAATGCAGAATGCACACAAACATAATGAACCAATTACACCCGATCATAACCAGTCGTCTTGCGATGTAGGCATTGGCTCCTCTCACTTGACTTTCCCCCATTCATTCTCAATTACCCCCAACTAAACTCACGGCACGCTTTGGGGGTTCTGTTAAAAATCTATCTATTATTAATGTAGTAGTTAATGATTTAGTTATTTTTGTCACTAAAGTGCTGAGGTGGATGATGACATCACTGAATCAATACTGAACAGACTTTAACTGGAAATTGAGTGTTTACTTATTGTCCTTTCGGATTGTCAACATACTGTCATACATGTTTTCCTATTTAACACTGTAAAGCTGCTTTGACACAATCTGTATTGCTAAAAGCACTGCATAAATAAATAAGTTCTTAATATTGGAACAAATTAGCTTAGTTATAATAATAAAAAGTTATAATAATGCTTACTTATTAATAATATTGTATTTGATTTGCAAAATTATGAAATGAAATGTCTTTGTTTAGTCTAAATTTGTTTAGTTTAGCTAAGAAACCACTAAACTGGTTTATATTGATTCACCATGATTTACGCATGTAGTACATAAACAAATATGATATGTAAAGCATGGTTGAAATCATCAGTCCCATATAAACCTATAACATAATTTGACTTTTTGACTCTTTTCGATTATTTTTTAAATGAACAGCTGGCCTGTCTCTCTCTCCTCACTCCCCACTCCCATGATCCCAGATGCAACCGACTGATCCAATCTACAGTTTCAGCTGTTTCACGTCTGTATTTTGCATATGTTTATGGCAATTAAAGGACAGCTTAACTTGTTTTACAGCTGTGGAGGCTTGCTGCTGCAAGTGTTTATTTCTCATGAGTGGGCTACGTGATTGAGTTTTTTTGCGTGGTGAAGAGCAAAGGGAAGCGTGCATGAATACAGACTAGATTTTAATGTAGGCAGAAGATTTTTCGTTCTGCCAGTAAGGCCTTGATCAAAAGCTTATCAATCAAAACACTGGCTCGCCTATTCAGTGTGGTGAAACAGATTTTCCATGGCATTTAACTACAAGTATGAGGCACTTCTCTTTTGTCAGATTATGCAACACTGGCTGATGGCATTTTCATAGCAATCATTAGATTATTTAATGGAGGACATATCTCTTGGTATTGATCGAATGTAAGCTACTGTAGCAGCTCTGTGGAGAATTGTAGCCTCAGAGAACTACAACACTGGGCATTAAAGGCCTGAATGATTTAATGAGGCAAATTAAAACAAAAGTCTATATCACTGCCAGCTCACATCTCACTAAAGTGCTACTTGTTAGTCTTCAATGGTGCTTTCTTTGGAGAGATCACTATGCGCTTAGAGCAGTGGACCAATTGCCCCATTAAAGTTTTGCCCTTTCAGTTAGCAGATTTGCATACAATTGACATTTTAGGTTCCCTTTAGAGTGTTTGTAGCTGTGGAGTCCAAATGAAGTATGAGTGTGTGAACTCTTAAAGGACTAATTCACCAGAAAATGAACATTCTGTCATCATTTGCTCACCCTCATGCCCTTGCATGACTTTTTTCTTCTGTTGAACAGAAGACATTTTGAATCATACACTAGTCACAATTTAAAAGCACCATAAATCTACTATAGTCATAGTGTATACTTGTTATCAGGTCTACTGAAGTAATAAGATTTATGATTGAGACCGTTTTTTGAACTGTGCTTCATTTAAAAATCTGAATTTGTTCTTAAAGTAATTGATAAGTTAAAAAATTGCACGTGGACTACTTTTATACTGATTTTATTGTGGGTTTTTCGCTTTTTTTGTCATTTTGGAGCTTAACAGCCCTCCCTTACCATTTTCTTTCATTATTTTGAGAGTAGTGGTAGTCTGAGTAGTGGTCACCTTTAATATTCCATTGCAGTAAATCAGTAAATAACACAGGTTTTCAAAGTACTTCCATTGTTTGGGTGAGCTGTTCTGTTAATTGCTCACAGTCATTGTGCTGTGACAGTATGTCTGAAGTGGCCAGTCATTTCCTTCTCCGTCACGCTTTTCTAAATCTCTTTTTCCAGAGCTTGAATACAAAGTCTTTGTTTACCCCCATTAGAACAGTCTGCCTCAACAATGATTTCCTGTGACTTTGCAAGGAGGCATCTGAAAAGATCTTGCTACTGTACAGTTTCCAAGTGATTAGTGGTCTTAGTACAAAGAGTGCTTGGCTGCAGAGTCATTCACAGAGAAGGAGGGTTGTTTGAGTCATTTTGGTATAAAACAAAAAGCCAGCATGAATCCACACTATTACCTCTAAGCAGTGCATTTAGAAAATGTGCAATGTTTTAGACATATAAATGTTTAATAGTGACAAAGGAGGGTCTGCACATCCGGACTGTGTCAGAAACCTGTGAAGTGTTGACTTTTTAGGCAGAATGAAAAGGCAGGAAGGCATATTCAAGTCCGATGTTTGCATAACATCCTACAAAGATGCCTCCATCTGGTCGATTTTTCTGAGGGCAGCGTAGATGCATCATTTGTTGCCTACGGCAGTCCCAGCAGGATTTCATCGAGCTTATTTCTAATCATGGCTGCCCAAAATTATGGAGTTGGATGTGGCTTTTCTTAAAAAAAAAAAAAAATTGTGTTGTTTTGCAACAAAAACTCATGAATATCATTATGTAATTATGGAAATAAGTTAGTTTGTTACCTTCTTACAAAAACATCTGAGTTGGGCAACAAGGCCCAAATATTCACTGATGACATAAGGTCTTGGCTCTGTAGTTGCTTCTCTTGGCCAAGGACTGCCCAGATATGAAGAGGCCTTCTGAATAACATATAAAGTGACTAACAGTTGGTGACGGTTATACCAACAGCCGTCTGATGCTCCTGGTATACGTCTCTCAACTTTTTAGTTCCCACAAGTAATTTGAGTGATCTGAATACAATACTAATTAAAGCTGCAGCATCACCACCACTCGGTGGCTTTAGGAAACCAGCGAACGATGGGCAATATGCATTTAAAGTTGTAAATATAAAATGAATAACTCCAAGTCATTTTTATGTGCCAGACTTCCTGCTATCATGTGGTGGCGCTATGGCTGTAACTGGATACTGGCATGTAGATGTCTTCAGGCCAGCATTTTTATCAAACGTGAAGTTTGGTGCAGATTGAACATGGTATGTTTGAGTGAGTACAAAGCATGAAGTATTCTGTTGCCAGCAATTGGCGCTATGATTATAACTGAATATTGGCCTTTAGATGTCTTCAGGTCAGGACTCTTAGCAAACATGGAAAGTTTGGTGCAGATTGGACATTGCATGTTTAAGTTAGTGTAAAACAAGTAATTTCCTGTTGCCAGCAGGTGGTGTTATGATTGTACGAGAATATTGGCCTTTGGATGTTCATGCCAGGATTCTTATAGAACGTGTGAAGTTTGGGGCGGATCGGACATTGTTTGGCTGAGCTATAACAACTTCTATTCCCACAGTGAAACATCTAACTTTGTCAGGCCGCCACAGACACCCTTTAACGAAAACTCAAGATCTTCGCAATTTAAAATTACAAAGGCCTTTAGAGTAGACTGACCAAATATAATGTTGATGTCATTAAATCTCTATGAGTTTGTTAGAGTGTAATACATGTCACTTCCTGTTGCCAGCAGATGCTATAACTGAATAAGTTCATGGGCATGTGTTCAGGACAGGACTCTTATCAAACTTGTGAATTTTGGTGCAGATCGGACATTGCATTTCTGAGTTATAACAAATACCTTTTTCATGGCGAATCATCGAAGTTTGTCAGACCACCACGGACATGCCCTTCAACAAAAACTCAGGATCTTCACAATTTAACATCACAAAGGGTTTAGATTGCACTGACCAAATTTGGTGTTGATCTGTTTAAATCTCTAGAAAAGTTTGTTAAAAAACAATGCCTGAATGGAAAAACAGCACAAAACTTGCAGAGAGAATTTTAAATAACAGACTTCCTGAACTTCCGAATTCCGTACATGTATGTGAAACATAGCTCGAGGGGCACTTCATTGAAATTTTTCAGGTGGCGCTATTGAGCCATTTTGCCACACCCAATTCTGAAATAATCAGATGTAAATTTTCACCACTTTTTGCATGTGTGCAAAGTTTCATGAGTTTTCGATCATGTTTAGGCCCTCAAAAATGTCGGTGTTTGGGCCCTAAATATCTGGGTTGCGATCTTAGTGTCGGTACTTTCATATTTACCCCCATATGCCACTTATATATGCCATTTTCAGTGAAATTCAGAGTTTAGTTGCTTGTGTTGAAGCACAGAAGCACTCCTGGAAGTTCGGTAGAAGTCATCCAGTCAGATTTAGAATTAAGCTCTGTTCTGTACTTCACATTTTAGCCAATATTATGTCATCCAATTGTTCTTTGCATACAGAATTTACATATTGTTCACAGTATACATCTTATACTAAGACTATAATAAGATTCAGAACTTTGCCTTTTTTTCCAGATGCAAGGTGTCCAAGTCTCTTTACTTTCTCTCTCTTAATCTCTCTCTCACTCTTTTTCTCTTCATCTTTTCCTCACAAATGGAGCACAACATTCCCAACGGAGGTTTTAGTGAGACAGGATGAAGGTAGACAGACATTGCCCACTCAAATCCTCAAAAGCTTTCCCTGCTTCTGTGATAGATTTAAGCCCCTCACTGCACAAACAGCCATATTTCACTGTTGATGATTATCAGCAAATGATGAATTCTCTAACCAGCTAGTCAAACATGACAGAAGAAATTGATGTATTGTTATTTACATGTAGATTTCCAGGTACAGCAGATGTAAACTAAACCCATGCTGTGCTGTGTTTGACATCCTGTGTCTAGCTATGTGTATTCAGTCATTGTGTTGGTTACGTTTTCGGTCATTGTTTTCAGGCTTCTAGGTTACTGCTGTTTCCCAGCAACAACATAACTGTGCTATCCCAGCATTAGGGTTGTGTGGGTACAGATTCATGTAGCCTTCTGCTTATAATGCTTTACCTACAATGACATCTGTTGCATGAGGGAACATGTATTTTTTTGAAAAATTAAAGCAAAATCTTTGCTCCGTTTATGAGGTTGCCCACGTCTGTACCCAATCAGTCAAATACACTTGTCTGTTGTATAGCGGTGGGGTGCCCAGGGAGAACAGGAAGACACACCAGGTGGATTATGCAGATTGAGAACTTATTTTTAGTTTGTTACAGATTGTAAGAAAATTTAATGAAAAAATCAATAAAAATCTATTCTAATTCTATTCTTTAATTAAAAAAAAAACTAGCTCACTAGCTTCTCTATTCTTCATGTTTTCTGTTTTCTTTTTATTTAATAAAATATTTACAATTGACATTAAAAAGAGGAAAAAAAAACCCTCTGACACTAGCTTGCTCTATTCTTTTTCTGTTTACTTTTTATTATATAATAAAAAAAAAACCCTTGCTACGTGTACTGTGTTAAGCTAACTGTAGCTTGTCATAGCAATTACATATCATTGCTCTTTTGTTGATTTTGATTGCTTCCATTGTCCTCATTTGTAAGCCGCTTTGGATAAAAGCATCTGTAAAATGACTAAATGTAATGTAAATGTAAATAAGAGCTACAGGGTGTTTTGTGTATATTTGTGGGCTGTTGATTCTTCTTTCATTCTGGAAGTCTATGGCCCATAAAACTGTTTGCAGAAAAGTTATGAAATTTGGCACACGGATAGAGGACAGTCTCATCATTAACAACAGCAAATTTGGAGTCTCTAACTCAAACTCTCTAACGCCACCAACAGGCCAAATTTGCACTCATGTTACTGCTAATAACTTTTGAACCGTGAGGTCTAAAAGCTGAATTGTTCTTTCCTCTGATTCCTTGACTCATACTGCGTCAAATGCATTCCAAAATGCATTTTTTACAATTTTGAATTTTGTAAAAGCTCATATTTTCACCAAAATTGCCTCAGACCATCTTCACACAATGCTGGCAAAAAGTTTTTAAAAAGATTTCTGATAGACCAAACCGTTCTCATAAAGTGGGTTAACAAATTTGACAAAATCTGTGCAAAAAGGAGTAATTTTGGCAGATTTTGATTTTGTTGGATTCGAAGTGGCACACCGAATCAGACGATAACCAGTTTTCCTGCCAGCCATTTTGGGCGTGGACCATTTCGAATTTTGTAGTAAAAACGCTATACTGTATTGTTATGAATCTTATATAACGGCTTGCAGGAAAGTTATGAAATTTGGCACACAGATAGAGGACAGTCTCATCATTAACCATTGCAAATTCTCTAAAAAACTCAAACTCCATAGGGCCACCAACAGGTCAAATTTGAAGTCATGTTTCTGCTAATATCTTTTGAATGGTAAGGTCTAAAAACAAAATAAACGGACCAAATGTGTTAATACAAGTCACGCGCGAGTAAACTGTCCTCTCATTGGTCAAAGTTCCACGTTTTTTCCGGGATTCAACTCAGCTGTCGTCTGTCAGGATGGAAAAACAACAGCTTTGCGGGCTTAGGTATCGTTATATTAATTTATAGTTTTGAGCAGGAGTCCAGGATTCGTCAGGAAAACATTTTTACAACACACCTACTACAAACAGAGCAATAAGACGGCATTATAAAATGAAAAGGCGCGCTTTGATTTTGAATGGCGCAGACAGACATAGGTTCATTTTAAGTGGTATTAGCAAAACAACAAAGCTACTGCTGTTCATGGATCTGTAATTACCCATTATACAGTGTGATAAAGCATGGTTCGTTGGTCCATTGGATCGGATTGCTTTCTCACTACAACTGAACCGCTCCAGTGTTCGTTTGAAAGCGTACTGAGACCACCTCTTTGGTCCGCTTTTGGTGCGCACTCGAGTGCGATTGCTACATTCACACCTGCCCAAATGAACCTCACCAAGAGGGAAAATAAACTCTAGTGCAATTCAACCGAACTAAATGAGGCAGGTGTGAGAACTCCCTCACAAGACCGCTTGCAGGAAAGTTGTGAAATTTGGCACACAGATAGAGGACAGTCTCATCATTAACCACAGCAAATTTGAAATATATAACTCAAGCTCGATAGCGCCACCAACAGGTCAAATTTGAAGTCATGTTTCTGCTAATAACTTTTGAATTAGGGTATAGAACCAAAATTCTTTTTTCCTCTAATTCCTTGGCTCATAACGAAAGTAAAAATTTTTGGCTTCCAGTCTCATCTGCATCCAGCTATTTTTAGCTGTACAAAACAGCTTGTTTAGCTGCTTGATATTGCAGATTGGTGTGTCTTACCATATTATTTTAATGTATTAGCTTAATTATGAACACACTGGTTTGTAGTGCAAACAGTTTACTGCACGTTGTTATTCTGCTCACTATTTTCCTATAGTGGATAATGAACCAGAAGTCTCACCAATAGGCTTACTTCTGCAGTTGGATGGGTAAAGATTTTTCACAGTTTTAAATTTTGAACTCTTCCTAGTTGGTTTGTCCTATTTTTACCAAAATTGGCTCAGATCATCTTCAGAGCATTCCGGCTAAAGGTTATCAAAAGCTTTGTGAGATAACAAACCGTTTTCGCAAGGCGTGTTAACAAATTTGACAAAGCTAGTACAAAAATGGACATGAGGATATATCTAGGCAGTACTTTAGTGGATTCTGACCAAACTTGGTATGTGTTATATGCATGACCTGAGGGCACATGAGTAGTTTTTTATATGGTCTGCATTTAATGATTGATTACATTAATTAACCAGAATACCATGCTTAATTAGATAACATTTCTAATAAATTGATTTTCCTAGTATATACCAACTTAGATGCTGTACCCATACATCTTTTTATGTAAAATTGCAAGCCTGCAGTTTTAAATAAATTTCAAGTTGTTATCCTCATAGGATTGGATGCTCAGCCATGCACTTCAGGTTTGTTAGAGGAGGGACTCTTGGGGTTTAATTGTGAAAGCTGCCTCTCAGAATACAGAGATGAGAGTAATATGATATGATGTCAAGGGATTTATTGTTTAGCATTTGTAAATCACAGACCTGCATAATGTACTTCAACAAATGACCAACAAACCACAGCCTACTCACTGTCTTCTGGCTCTCACTTCTGTGTTTGTGTTCTTTTTTTGTTAGTGCTGTCCTGTCATTTCTTATGAAGTAACCCCATGTAGTTCTAGAATGTCTAATAAGCCTTCTGCAAGTTGCTTATGATAGATGTGCTAGCTAAGTGTTGAATTAATGTTGATGACTTATAAATGAGACTATAAAAAGTGTTATTATTGTGCATTTTAGAAAGAGACAGGCTGAATCATGAGGCAATCAGACTGTAATGATAATGCAGCACAGGCTACCAGACAAATTTATATGTTGTATTTTATTTCCTCTTTAATTCAATAATTTATTCATTGTGTTGTCTCTTTCTTCCCCCTACAGTTACAGAGAAAGAAGTTCAGCAATGGTAAGTTCTTCTGTCAATCGATCAAATATGTCTCTCTGTTTATTGTGTCTCTATATTGTTGTCTATTTTTCTATCTAGTTCCACGCGTACTCCTCTGCCGTGTTTATCCTCCTCCTCTCATCCCTCTGTTGTCTGTTTTGGCACGCTGGGTACATCATGCTTTTATACCTCCATCTGCTTTGGCCACTCAACACAGCATCATTTTACATTTCCTCATCATTTTGTAGTTGGGCTTCTCAGGGGAAAAATCTCAGTGTCTACCCTTGAAACACAAACATTTGACAGTAAAGTCCATCTCTCCATTCACGTGCCTAAATGTCACCGAGCAGGAGTGTGTAGTTTGGCACACCTCACTTAACGTCAGTCTGTCACAGAGTTGAAGCGCTGGCGCCTTAGCTGGCATGCCCAAGGTCAGTCCAGTACTGGCACTGTTTGTCCCTGGGTGTTTGCCAGGCTAAATTGTTGACTCATTTCTGCCACTGCTGGTAGACATAAAACCAGTGAGGAAGGACGTGGATGTGAGGCTGCAGTGGGACGTGAGCTAGGTGCATTTTGAATTCACTCCGCCTGGCAGAGTCCTGTACTGTTGCTTATTTAGTACCTTACTAAATACTTCCTGACGATGAATGATGTCATTAAAGTGACACAGAGATGAAGGTGTTTAAGGTGGTTTATGGTTTTAGCTACAGTACTTTTATGATGCACAAATGTCAAAAGCGTGTGGCTTTAAATGAAGAAGTGTTACTATAGTTTGGGCTTAGTAAGTCTCTTATGCTTACCAAGTCTGCATTTATTTGATAAAAATAATTGAAATGTCATTAAATATTATTACTTTAAATTCTTTTCTATTGTAATAATTTTTAAAACGTAGTTCATTCCTGTGATGACAAAGCTGAATTTTCAGCAGCCATTACTCCAGTCTTCAGTGTCACATGATCTTTCAGAAATCATTTTAATAAGCTAATTTGGTGCTCAAGAAACATTTCTTTTTATTATAAATGTTGAAAAGAGTTGTGCTGCTTAATATTCTTGTGGAAACAGTGATGCATATTTTTTATAGAAATAGAAAGTTGAATAAACATATTAATTTCTTTAAAGTGCCCCTATTGTGGATTATGAAAAATTCATATTTTGGTTTTGGGTGTCCCCAACAACAGGTTGACATGCATACAAGGTCAAAAATACACTTTCATTGTAATATAATATGCATTTATTTTTTACCTTATTTGCTCAACGAGTCCCAAACGGTTCACTCAACAATTCATTTCCTTCTTTGCGTGACGCTAATCTGCGGTTCAATGACCCAGTCTGTTGTGATTGGTCTGCTGCGTTTAGCGCATTTCAAAAATGGAACGGCCATCACCATTACATTAAACACCCAAACAGCCATGGTATATGCGTTAGCCCAACACAGAAACATATTGATAAAGCACTGAGGTTTGTACACCAACGTATTGTTCTATTCTTTATCATAACTCCAAGTAATAACAACGACAAACATTCAACAATTGTGAGTGAACAGATATTGCTGTTAGCCGGTTAGCCAGAGACCTACAAGCTGCGAGGAGGAAAATTCTTTGGAGGAAAACATTCCATATAGTGGACTTCAGTGGTGCTCAACGGATTAAAGGTCAAAAATGCAATTTCAGTACAGCCTCAAATGGCTCTAAACGATCCCAGCTGAGAAATAAGGGTCTTATCTAGCGTTTTCCTGGCTCTGTGTTTAGCAAAAAAAGTGGGCAGGCAATATGCTAATATTTCATGTTGATGTCAACTTAACACAGCTTAAGATTTGTTTTTAAAACGGCTTGTTTACATGACTCGGAATCAACTCTTTCTTTTGAAAGACAGTAACTTTATACACAGACACTTTCAGATTTACAAATTTGCAGGATGTTTTCATTCACTTGGAGCTGTGTTACACACTGCATTAAAGGTAATTTTAAAAAATCCATAATTAGGGGCATTTTAAAAAAATTGACTTACCCCAAACCATTAAACAATAGTGCAAATAGGTTGTGCACAGTGCCCTCCGTTAATATTGGCACCCTTGGTAAATATGAGCAAAGGTGGCTGTGAAAATCTGCATCGTTTATCCTTTTGAGCTTTCATTTAAACAATTCACAAAATTCTAACCTTTCATTGAAGTCGAACAATGGAAAGTTGGGGGAAAATCTTATTATAACATAAATGTTTTTCTGTAGTTCGCATTGGCCATAATTATTGGCACCCAATTATGTAAATGTTCTTTTGCCAAGATAACAGCTTTGAGTTATCTCCTATAATGCCTGATGAGTGTGGAGCAACCTGACAAGAGATCAGTGAGCATTTCTTCATACAGAATCTCCCCAGATCCTTCAGATTCCCAGCTTCTTCTCTTCAGTTCACCCCACTCATTTTCTATAGGGTTCAGGGGTCTCACTGATAAAAGTATGCGTACGCAATTTTCAATGCACACATCAGGGTTAATAAAAATTAAACTTGGCGTAAATATGTACACACCGTACAAACATCCTAGACCATGCGTACAAACTCTTTTTCCTGGAGTAAGAAATCACATAAAGTCATTACGCAGAACTAAAATTATATGAATATAGACATATTTGTAGTGGATACACTTGATCAATTTTCATATGGCATTCTATGTTTTAATGACAGTGAGGAGAGCTATGGGAGCACAATAGTTTATCTTTAAACTAAACTCCAGATGTCATGTTATGAAAAAATATTTTTAGCAAGAGCAATGATCAATAATGCGCACTTCCATATTATGGTGGACACTGCTGGATTTGATGGTTGAATGGTCCATTGTCTGGTTTGAATAGGTCTAATGATAATAGCTTACTGTACAATCGCAGCTGCACAAAGGTGTTGATGTCATGTGAAGGCTACAGTGTTATGAAAAAATTCCACTGTATTTGAAGGGTACGACTGGGAAAAATGGAAAGATTTGCAAGTTTCCTTTTTAAAATAGTTTTAGCAGTGTTGCGCCGAGTCAGACAGTAGCCTACACCTGCAATAAAAATATGGCCTGTCTGTTTTCAGTAAAAATAGCTAAAATATGTTCACCATATCAGCAAAAACCGCATAAATGTAATTTGATTTTATTGTTTAAAACAATTTAAATAGGCTACTATTTGGCCAGTGAAAAAGGAGATCAAATTTATTCTATTTATGAGAACCATTTTAAACAGTTTTGTTTTTTGATATAGGCGTATTTATTTTAAACATAACAAGGATACTGGATTATTTTTAGCAATAAAAATTAATGTGTATGGCACAAGTGGCATTTATAGTCCGTATCTCTTAATTCCCTCTTAATGTCTCGTAGCTTTGACCGTGTTAAACGTGGTGTCACATGAATATGAATATGCATGGGAATTATATGCAGATGAGGTTATGCATGGTAAAACTAGGCGTTGTAAGAACCATATATGGTGATTTCAAGAAGGAGACGGGGTTGAGATGCACGTACACACAATCTTCCCCCAAATGGGATTTATAAAGGGGTTTTTGCGCAGGTTCTGGCGTACGCATGGTTTTATAAATCTGAAAACATTTGTGCGGATGTAGTTTTAGGATGAAAACTACAGAGAGTTTTATAAATGAGATACCTGGTCAGGGAACTGGGACGGCCATGGCAGAAACTTCATTATGTGCTCAGTGACACGTTTTTGTGTTGATTTTGATGTTTGTTTTGGATCATTGTCCTGATGGGAGATCGAACCATGTCACGTTCTAAGATTTCTAACAGAGGCCATCAGGTATTGATTTTTTAATATATTTGCATTCAGTACAATCCAAGATGCCATGCGTTTGAACAAGATGTCAAGGACCTCCGTCAGAAAATAGGCCTATATAACATTAAACATTTCCAGCAGTATATTTAACTGTGAGCATAGGGTACCCACCATCTGGTGGGTTTGCTGCCAAAAAGCTCTTTTTTTAGTTTCATCTGACCAAAGAAGCCAGTCCTGTTTGAAGTACCAGTCATGTCTTGACAGCGAAATAAGCTGGAGTTTGTTTCTGGATGAGTAAGGAGGATTTTTCTTGAAACCCTCACAAACAACATGTGGTGATGTAGGGGCTGTTTGATTTTATTTTTTTTAGGCTTTCTGACCCCAAGACTCAACTAATCTCTGTAACTCTCAAGCTGTGATCCTTGGAGAGTCTTTCGCCATTCAAACTCTCCTCCTCAACATGCATTAGGACCAAATAGACACACATCATTTTCCAGGCAGATTTGTAACATCTTTAAATGACTGGAACTTCTTAATTATTGCCCTGATGATGGAAATGGGGATTTTCAATGCTTTAGCTATATTCTTACAGCCACTCAACAATCTTGTTCTGCACATCAGAACTGTAGTCTTTGGTTTTGCTCCCTATTGTAGGATGATTAAGGGAATTTGGCCTTTGTGTTCCTCAAATTCACCCTGGTGTCGAATATACTTAAGAGAAATTTTACTCATAGGGGTGCCAAAAATTGTGGCCAACATGCATTGGAGAAAAACATTAATTTCATAATGTGACTTTCCCCCCACTTTCAATTGTTTTACTTCAATGAAAGGTCAGAAGTCATCGCTTGTTATTTTCCTTATTCATCAGATAGTAAGTAAACAGACTGTGGTGGTACATCTGATGCTGAGAGTAATATTCATATATCTTTTTTTGTGTGATTGTGATTTTAATCTTTGTTATTTAATCTCAGAGCTGAAATGTAATGAAACTGACATGAACATCTTCCTCCCTGATCTCAAACTGAATTACAGAAGTATTACATTAGCCTGACAAAATTGCATACTGCAGCATTCATTGTCCTCTTATCCTAGACCTAGACATTGTGTCGCTGATTATACATACAGAAATGAAATTCAGAGCATTGACCAGGAGTTCTACTCCGTATATGCATATAAATGACTGTTTTTATATGCGCTGATGGGCATTGATCAGCCAACTACTTTGCGGTGTGGTTAACCAGCATGGAGGCTGAATTAATGGCTGTGCATAGGTTAACCAACAGGCCCAGGAGCAGCAATTAAACATCTGAGCGATTAATTTAGTCATTTGTCTTTCCCTGTCGAAGCTAATGGACTTGTGTGCTGGACATCATAATGAAAGACTGTATTTGAATATACTGCAATTTACTGAAGTGCCGTTTAATGGAGGGCACAGCTGAAGTGGCATAAGGTGGTGAGGCTTTTGTCAGCAGTCTTGCTAAACAAAAAGTCACATTTAAAGTCACGTTTCATTCCTCTTCCCCTCCTGTGAAATGTTAAAAGCTGCAAGTGGATAATTAAGTAAGTGAGGTGATCTTGATAACCAAATTAGTTTAATTTGTGAACAAACCATTCAGATGAGTCATCCAAAAGAGTCGACTCAATTCAATATTCAATCATCTGATTTACTCAAATGTACAGAAGATCTGTTTCTGCTTCTACTTCATTGCAAATTTTAAATGTGATGTTGTTCCAGGGTAAACAGGGATGTTGATTCTGAATGTCCTACTTGGGTAAATCATATTAAACATACAACACCACAAACGAGCACCTAACTATAACGTTACACTGTCATCATATAAAGCACTGATTAAATCACTGCCTCCAGGAACTGCCAGTGAAACAAAAGCATTGAGATTCCTTTAATGTTTCCCCTTTCATTAAGAGCAAGAGAGGTTCAGAAGTGATGACGGTCAAATGAGCCGCCAGCAGTGCAGATGGGTGAGGAATGACAACATATTTTATTCAGGAGCAAATGGTCAATACTGTTGAAGACACCAGCATATCTTGTGTTTTGGGTGCTGGTATCACTACCATGCTTTCTTAAAGGCCTAGTTCACTCAAAAATGAAATTTCTGTTATTTACTCACCCTCATGTTGTTACAAATCTGTGTGACCTTATTTCTTCTGTGGAACACAAAAAAAGATATTTTGAAGTAGGGATGTGCCGAATCTGAATGCCTTGTCCCGAAAGAAAATTTTACTACTAATACTACTATGGAATCCCTATAGGGAAAAAATAGGAGATGGGAGGAAAAATATATTTCAGTGTTATCTCTCGTAATTATATCGTTGGGTAATCATACTGTATATAATTTGCGAGCATCAGGGAGCCACTATTAATCCATGATGCCATGTGAATTGAAATGCGCTCTCGCTTTTTACTTTCACTTTCAAGATTTGTGATCACATGTACTCTGTTTATGCTACGGAGCGGCAGTACTTTCCACACATTTTACAAGATTAGATGTTTGTCAGTGGTGCTCAAAATCAGCAAATCATTCGCAATTGTCATTTCTCCTTACTCTGTTTATGTGGTAAGTGAAATTTTATGTACTGCAATGTACCTAGGCTACCGCTAGCAAGCGAACATGTCCGTTTAGTGCCTCTGTAGTGCCTCTGTGCTTTTCCAAATACGGATTCACTATTCGGGCACATCCCTATTTTGAAGAATGTTTCAGCTGGTTTTGTTAATTTATTAAAAGTTAGTGGGACTTAAAACATTTCAAATTTAAGCTTTTATTCCTTTTTTAACTGAAGTATAACTACATTACAAATTGGTGACATTTGCATGTCACATGACCAGACTTTCACGTCCCCATATTTGATGTTGCCAGTTAGACCTGCGTCTTCAAAGCAGTGTTGCCAAGTCTGTGGTTTTCCCACGGAATTGGGCTACTTTAATACTATTGCCGCATGTTGTTTTTCATGTCCGTTGGTTGACGCAACCCCAATAATGTAATATTTAGCCCCTAGAATGCTAATTTTACCAGAGGAACCCCACCAAAAAAAACATGTATTTTACCCCCTTGAAATGTGATTGGGCTAGTTTTGGGCTAGTTTTGAGTAGCAATTAAAAAATAGCAAGGGTTTTGTTCTGAAAACCTGGCAACCTTGCATCAAACGGCCATACTGGTGGCACTGAACATAAACAATGCAACTGAACCGAGCAAAACTTGCATATTTAGCTGATAATTGATGCTAAAAATGGTCAATTATTGTCATTTTTTGAGCTGTGCTAATCAGTCGGACCCTGAAAAACATTTGGAGTATTATAGACTGGCAAATGTTATAACAAATCAAACTGTGTCAGGAACAAAAGGCGTTTGTGGTTGACCAAACTGAACCAGGATTTCCAGGGCAAGAATCTTGACATTAGTTTTTGTTCTTATAATTTCCAGTTAGGTAGTTGAAATATTAGGCTAATATCTTAATACTGCTCATACATATCTTTAGCACCTATTAACTTTAGTTTGTCAAAATATTCCGCCATTTCCTGCTTGTTAAGTCCTTCTCTATATGATTTAGCAGCTTCCACACATTTTTTCAATGGTTTCAACAGCATAAATTAGCAGAACAACATATTCAGTAGTACATTGACCACGCAATCCATGCTGTTGTTTACATCCAAGTATCGCCAATATGGCCGCGCATCTAGGTAACTGACTAAATCGAGACATAAGTGCAAACCCTCTATTACCAGCTTGGACCATCAACATCTGACATGTAAATTGTTCATTTTCACATTAGCAATCCAGACAGACTGAACTGATATCGTAGGCTGATGTAGTCGAATATGGAACTTGTATGGACAGTTTAATAGCGTGTAATTAGAGAACGAGGCAACAGCATTTCTAGAAAGTGCCTTTTAGACGATGCCTACACTTCATCATCACATCTCAGTGAAAGCTGACGTTTAACAGCTTTGATGGGGCAAATTTGTTTTCGTTTGAATTCTGAACATTAAAAATGTCATGTTCTTAACTAGATGCTGCATCATATTTGAAGTATGAGTGTTTTATGTTCCTCGCTTTTCAAAAAACAGCAGGAGTTGCTTTGACAACAGCGGTATGCTCAAATTAAGCCGCAATCAAGTTGTATTAGCCGAGAACAAAATGCCTTTACCCTTCTCATTTGGTCTGTTTTCACTCTGTGCATGTTTAATGCTGTGGAGAGTTTGAATTCTCTGTGTGATTGTGTTGAGAGGTAGAAGGTTGTTCAGAGTTTCCTGATAGGGCACAACAGTCCTCTCCCAAGCTGCCGCAGCCACCGCCACCACCACCTACAGACCCTTTTGCCTATGAATGGATAAGGCATGAATCATACTTACAGAGAACATTTTCTCCTTTCTGCTTTCTTGAAGTTGTAAAAATAGCCCAATTGATTTGTGAATCATCCAGGCATGCTTGACTGAGTGTTTTTTTCCTGACCGGTATGGTGTAATGGGGCAATTGCTGAGACATTACACAGCTGGCATTGCTCCGCATGTGGCCAGAGGATGGCGTCATAAAGCTACAGGAGGTTATGCAGACCCCTGACCCTCTATGAGATATTTGTGTGCATGTGGTAGAAAATATCTTTGAGTGGTTTTGTGGTTTTGTGCAAAATCTTTCTCTGGTAACACATAGCTGCTGGACTTAAAGTTATAGTTACACCCAAAAAATGAACATTTTGTCATTATTTACTCATTCTCATGTTGTTCCAAACCTGTATGAGTTTCTTCCTTATGTTGAACATAAAAGAAGATATTTTGAAGAATGCTGGTAATCAAACAGTTAATGGTCTTCCATAGTATTTCTTTCCAGTGGAAGTCATTGGGGACCAACAACTGTTTGGTTCTTCAAAATATCTTCTTTTGTGTTCAACATAAGAAAGAAACTCATACAGGTTTGGAACAACATAAGGGTGAGTAAATGACAACAAAATGTTCATTTTTGGGTTTTAAAAACAAGAACATGGCTGTGTTCAAGACTTGTATGTCCTTGAACTTATAATTCAGCATTTTCATGTGTCATTTGAACTTTAAGTCTGCATTAAAATTGAAATTTACCTATTCTGTTTTATATTACGTATTTTCTTAAATGCATTTTAGTGATTTAAAGGTGAAGTCTACTTCCAGAACAACAATTTACAAATAATTTACTCACCCCCTTGTCATCCAAGATGTTCATGTCTTTAGTCGTAAAGAAATTATGTTTTTTGAGGAAAACATTTCTGGATTTTTCTCCATATAATGGACTTCATTGGTGCTCCGATTTCGAACTTCCAAAATGTAGTTTAAATGCAGCTTCAAAGGGCTCTAAACGATCACAGCCGATGAAGAAAGGTCTTATCTAGCGAAACGATTGATCATTTTTTTAGAAAAATAAAAATTTGTGTACTTTTTAAGCACAAAAGCTTGTGTAGCACAGGCTCTGGGATGCATGTCCACAATGCTACGAATTAGTGATGAATTTCGTTCATTTTGAACTAATCTTTAATGTGACTCGGGAAGAAAGAGTCGTCTCGGGCAGTGATTCGTTCAGCAGTGCATGCGCAACATCCTATTAGGTTCTGTACTGTAATTAGTTTACCTGTTTCGAGTCCATCAAGTTCATCATCTGTGTACTCCGGCTTAAAAAGGTAGAGTATGGTGAAAAACTTCATTTTATTCTACTAACTTCAGAATCGTCCGACATCATTGTACCTTTTTGTTTGTAAACAGCGTTTCACTTGCACTTTCTTAGTCTTTGCGCGTTTACTTTGTAAACACTGGGTCTGTAGTTCCTCCTACGTTCCGCGTGACCTTTCGATGTAATTCAATGGTATGTAGCGTCGTGAATGCGCATTCCAGAGCCTGTGCTACACAAGCTTTTGTGATTAAAAAGTATACAAATTTTTATTTTCCAAAAAAAATGACAGAACGTTTCGCTAGATAAGACCTTCTTCCTCGCCTGGGATTGTTTAGAGCCCTTTGAAGCTGCATTTAAACTACACTTTGGAAGTTCAAAATTGGGGATTAAATCAGCCTACGGTGGTTTGTTGGCATTCTTGCTAGTCTTAGCCTCCTGTTTGCTTGTTTTAGAAGGACTTCAGGCACTTTACAGTTGGTCTGGCAGGAAAACCAGCTGCAGTCCTACTCGTTCATCTGAAAAAATTGAGGAAACTTATTACCACAAAGTTTAAAATTGATATAAATATAGATTTTTACTGACTTAAACATTATTTTGATGAGTGTTGTTGACATGTTGATCATTAAATGCTATTTCCTGTTAGTATTTAATGCTGTTATGTTTGATATTTAAAGGGATAGTTCAGCCAAAAATGAAAAATTCTGTCATGAATTACTCAGCCTTATGTTGTTCCAAACCCGTAAGACCTTTGTTCATCTTCGGAGCACAAATTGACACATTTTTGATGAAATCTGAAAGCTTTTGACCCTGCATAGACAACAATGCAATTGAAATGTTCAGTCTATCGACCATAATTTGCATTGCTGTCTATGGAGGCTCAGAAAGCTCTTGGATTTCATCAAATATATCGTAATTTGTGTTCTAAGGATTGATTGATTAATTAATTACTGTTGTGCTGTACAGTAGTGCTTGTGGTTAAGTTGTGGGTGGCTACATGAAGGTATACACTGCATTGACATGAATTGTTTTGTGTGTGTACAGAACAAAACTGACTCTCAAAATAGCTTTGATTGACACTTTGGTAACCATAGTAACGTTTTGGGGTTTTAAATTTGGTATCTGCCACTACTGACCAAAACTATATTACAGCGACCAGAGACGTGTTATGTTTGGTGATTTTTACTAAACCACTTTCAACATAGCTCTCGCGTTTTGTTTGTGTTTGGAAGGCTGCTTCGCAGAATGCTCTTGAAGTGTTGCCATGTCCACTTATTATAAGTGACGCTTATGAAGCATTTTTAGGCTTGTTGTTTAGGCTTGGCTCGTAAAGCAATCCAGTTTATGGAGCTAATAAAGTAGACAGGTGCAGATTGTGATATTTTGTTTAGTGGCTAATTTTCCAGATAAGTGTTTGAATTTTAGTTTATGTTCTCGTTCTTATTTGCTGTTTTTTTTCCAAGCAAGATCTGGCAACAGTAATGAGTGAAGACATACCGCTTTTCCTGTGATTTCGGTTAATAATTAAAAGATTCACTTTCAGAATAAAAATTTCCTGATAATTTACTAACCCCCATGTCATCCAAGATATTCAGGAAATTGTTATTATGGAAGTGAACTAATCCTTTAACTTCCTCTAGCTCAGTGAAGTTTGTTGGATGAACATAATTTCATTAGAAGTTGTCAAAACTTACAAAGATTAATGCAAGCTGTTTTTTTTCTTTGAGGCAAAACATTTGTCCCGATTTAGTTCTGACGTATCAGAGTCTGGTATCATACTGATGACAAAATTGGGATCAGTCCAAACCCAACTGGGGTATGCAAACAAACCCATATGACCTTGCGCCTGTCCTATCCCTCATGTTAGCAGAGTCTTCTTTTCTTTAAGGAGGAAGTTCCTGCCCTTTATCATCAGGAAAAGGAGAGAAAAATAGACAGAGTTCTGCCTCACTGTTGTGAGAGTTTGGTGACTTAAATCATGCTGAATCTCCATTAGGAGTTTCAGCATATGAAGTCAAAGCTGAGAGTGTTGTGCTGAGATAGGGATAGACCGTCTTTCCCTTCACGGTCACGTCACGCAACAGCGTGAATTCACATTCTGTGATAAGCTGAGCTGAACTAACAATCCGCTTCGGTGAACCTGTCAATAGTAGGTATAAATTTAATGCAGCATTTGAGTGTGACAGGCAGCTGCACAGGTGAAAATTACAGCTTGATTAGGTGAGCATTTATGAGAGCTGTACAATTCAAAGTGCACTTCTGTTCACATTGTACCCTGCAGTGCAGATCACTAGTCCTGCACAGATCATCTAAAAAAATCTTGAAAATGAAAAATCCTTTTTTCTTCTTTTCATGTGGCTAATGCATTTGACAAGTCACTGCTTAAAAAAAACATGTTTGTCTTGTTTTCCATTTAAAATAGATAAACACCCTTAAAACAAAATACATTTACTCAAACAATATAATATAATATAATATAATATAATATAATATAATATAATGTAATATAATATAATAGTCACGGTGTGTTGTAGGGAGGATGCGGGAGACAAAGGAAAATAAACTTTAACAGACTTTAATAAAATAAACGATGGGGGGGACAAACTAAGAAGCAGGCTTACACAGGAACAACCGAGTAACAAAGTACACAGGAAGATGAACTCATAAAAAAACAGGAACCTAAATGCATTTGAAAACTAAGAGCAGGTGGAGGCATAATTAATTAGCTAAACAAGAACAGGAATGAGACCAAATAAGGAAATACAGGAACTAAGTCCAAACCCTGACAATAATGTAATATAATATAATATAATATAATATAATATAATATAATATAATATAATATATGACCCTGGACCACAAAACCAGTCATAAGGGTAAAGGGTAAGGGTTTTTTAAATTGAGATTCATACATCATCATACAAAGCTGAATAAATAAGCTTTCCATTGATGTATGTTTTGTTAGGATAGGACAATATTTGTCTGTATTTGAAAATCTGGAATGTGAGGGTGCAAAAAAATCTAAAAACTGAGAAAATCACCATTAAAGTTGTCCAAATGAAGTTCTTAGCAATCCATATTACTAATTCAAACTTAAGTTTTGATATATTTATGGTAGGAAATTTACAAAATATCTTTATGATCTTTACATAATATCCAAATGATTTTTGGCATAAAAGAAAAATCGATAATTAGGACCCATACGATGTATTTTTGTCTATCACTACAGATATACCTGTGCTACTTAAGACACATATATAATATAATATAATATAATATAACATAGTATGATATATGGTTGGTACTTTTTAAATATTTTTTAAACATGTCTCTTATGCTTAATAACCAGTAATACTGTTTTATTATTATAATTTAAAATAACTGTATATTATTTTGTATATTATTACTTATTTATAAATAACTGTATATATGTTTGAATATATTTTAAAATGTAATTTATTCCTGTCATGCAAAGCTGAATTTTATCATTATGACTTCAGTCTTTAGTATCACATTATCCTTCAGAGATTATTCTAATATGGCAATTTGGTATTCCAGAAATATTTCTTATAATTATCTATGTTAAAACAGTGGTGGTGTTTAATATTTCTGTGGAAAATGTGATATTTATGAAGAATATAAAGTTCAGAAGAACAGCATTTATTTGAAACAAATCTTTTGTAACATTATGAATGTCTTAACTGTCACTTTTGATTAATTGAATGCATCCTTGCTGCATAAAACAGATGAGCGTTTTGTTATTTTCATTGCAGAAAAAACTTGAAAGATTTTTCTGAATATAAAGGTTTGACCAACAGGGCATAATAGACAGGAGACATCATTTGCTACCTGTAGTTGAGTGAAAGTTTCATACTTGTTTCATATCATTCTCCAGTCACAGCAGGGTTCAGGAAGCTGACAGATCTAGCTATAAATTATTTCTAACTGTCAGAAAAAGAACAGACTTCAGAGATCCTATGAAGCAGGAGGCAGAGTATAAAAGCATAAGCCTATTTTGTTAGCATGGAGATCAGTCAGGTGCTACGCTCACAGTCGAGCATAGACTGTTCAACAGTCTTCTGTAACATCTTGCTCACTTTTCAAAGACAGTGTATGAAATTATAATGTTTTTTCCGTCTTCCAGGTACAAGGGCTTCATAAAAGATTGCCCGAGTGGTCAACTGGATGCTGCAGGTTTCCAGAAGATCTACAAGCAGTTCTTCCCCTTCGGCGACCCCACCAAGTTCGCCTCATTTGTCTTCAATGTTTTTGACGAGAACAAGGTGAAGTGCCCATCAGGGTCTTGCACAACAAAGTTTCTTTAGGGTTGGAGACATTCTGTCTCTTTTAGAAGGCAGCTGCCTGCGTAGACAGCAGACAGCGAGAGACCTCAGGTTTTGCGACAGAGCACGTATGTATATAGAAGTGAGGTGAAAGGTTAATTATTCTCGCTCTCTTGTGAATTGTGCTCTGTTCCTGTTATTAATTATTCATTAAATAGCCTCATTTTGTTATCTACGCAATCTGTAATGTGATTAGGAGCCAGTTAGCCCTGCCAGATAAGAGTCGTCTGGCACCCAAACCACTTTCAGAGATCACACACACAGTCAAACTAGTTCCTATGTTTATTTATAGGTTTTGAAAGGCACCGCTGTTAGTGAGAGACATTCGTCTTGGCCTTTGTTTGCTCTTTTCTAGTAATCTGTACCACTGCAGTGCGTCTCACCTCAGATTCACTTTTTTTTAACCACCGTCTCATGGTCAATGTTCTGGAGATGTTATCAGTCTGGGCTTGTAAAGAACTGCAGTGATGTCTAACAGAACAGACTCTGTAGTCTGACTCTAGAACAGAGTTCAAAGAGGCATAAAACCAGACACAATTCTCGCTTTCCTTGAATTTGTGCTCCAACATTTTGACAACAGCATGAGTTTTGCATTTTGCAAGGTACCAGTTTTATTCTGTGATGTTACGTTTGTGTTATTTTTATACATTTAATTGTTATAGGTGTACATTGTAAAACATACAAAAACTAAGAAAATAATTGCATGTACACTACCAGTCAAAAGTTTTTGAACAGTAAGATTTTTATTTATTTTTTATTTTTTGAAAGAAGACTGTTCTGATCATCAAGCCTGCATTTATTTGATCCGAAGTACAGCAAAAACAGTAAAGTTTCTAAATATATATTTTTTTCTATTTAAAATAAGTGTTTTCTATTTGAATAAATTTTAAAATGTAATTAATTTCTGTGATTTCAAAGCTGAATTTTTAGCATCATTACTTCAGTCAGATGATCCTTAAGAAATCATTACTGATTTGCTGCTCAAAAACATTTATTGTTGTGTTGAAAACAGCTGAGTAGATGAATTTCTTTAATGAATAGAAAAACAGCATTTGAAATAGAAATCTTCTGTAACATTATAAATGTCTTTATCATCACTTTTTATCAATTTAAAGCATCCTTGCTAAATAAAAGTATTAATTTCTATAATTTCTTTCCTATATATATATATATATAGAGAGAGAGAGAGTAGTCAACATTTGAAGTGGATCAATACCTTTCATCAAAGTTGTCCCAAAACAATACCAGTTCTTGTCATAGGACAACTTTGACGAAATATTGATAATAATAATAATAATAACAAATGTTTCTTAAACAGCAAATCAACATATTAGAATGATTTCTGAAGGATCATGTGACATTGAAGACTGGAGTAATTATGCAAATAATTAAGCTTTAATCGTAGAAAATAAATTACATTTTAAAATGTATTCAAATAGAAAGCAGTTATTTTAAAGAGTAAAAATATTTCACAATATTACTACTTTTGCTGTGTTTTGGATCAAATAAATGCAGGCTTGGTGAACAGAAGAGATATTAAAAAACATAAAAAATCTTACTGACTCAAAAACGTTTGACTGGTAGTGCATATTTCATCCAAATTCTGTCATCATTTACTTACCCTCAAGTTTTTCTAAGGATTCTAGCAGTTTCATGGTTTTTCACAGTTTATCGTTTTTTTTCCCTGACTGTGCTTATATGAATTAGAATACATGAAACAGTTGCAGAACCACTGCATTTTAATTACAAGCCAAACAAACATGTTACATACCATGAGCAGTTTTTGATGTAAATTAGATTGTATTATTTCAAAATTTTAATCAAAAACAGAATGGTCTGAGCTTAGCTCTGTGAAATTATAATACATAAAACATAAATGCATGACGGGCTGAATAAGAATGCAAATTCACTCTTTGACACCAGGTGGCGCTTATGGAACAGCAGCAATACAGCGTGTCCTTGGTTACTTTTGTAAACACAGCAGCGCTGCACCTAAAATGCTTTGAAACAGAGCGTTATTCCATGCGTTATTCCATGCGTTATTCCAAAATCATCCTGTTCTGGTCGAGGTTGCTCAAAATATTAATGAGCTCTGCTCACCCCACCACTCTCTTGTGGAGTGACGAGCCTGTTTATTTTAGCCGTGTTTAACCGTGCTTATCCGCTAAACTTGCTAACTAGCACGTTATTAGGAAAAGCGATCGCAAAGATTCATTAAAAACCCTTATACTCACTTCTGCTGTATGTGAAGCTGGATCACGAATGATTTGTGCAAACATAGACAGATATATGTAGATCGGGAGGCGCATTCCCTTCACAAACAAACATAATCCACTGCATCTTCAGCAGCTCAGGTGTCGGGAGTAAATGACGACCACTATGTTCATTTTTACATCCAGCAACAAGACATCTCAGTCGCTCAGTCAGAGATATTCTTGTCTGACTTACATAACTGCTCCGGCATCGAAACAATGGACATCGGACTGTTACAGTTGATTTAAGGCGGGTCTGAGGTAAGACGCTCATGTCAATCAACTATCGTGGGAGTGGCCTCTGTCAGTGAGACGCCACACCGACAGGCATCTGAGAATGGCTCGATTTGAAAAGAGGATATTATCTTTACAGATTAATTAAAGACCACTGCATGGATTTTTATCATTAAAGGGTAGATGTGTACATACACTGCCAACACACAATAATGTTCAAACATGTGAAAGTGAACTTTGCATCTGATGATCCCTTTGATGCTAACATATTCCTATAAAAACTTCAGTTTTGATTTCATGAGGATTTTAAATACTACATTAATTATGCATTACACAGAAGTAAAATGAAAAGAAATTACCATTTAAACTTCTCTAAAGACAGTCAGTTTCTCTGAGATGCACATTCATATAAACCCACACCCAATTCAGTATTTAGGATTTACTTCCAATATTGCGCACATTGTGAACAGTGCCTGTATTTTCTCATCTTTATTGATTCTACATCAACAGTACAATCCATTGATTTGACTTTACTACAAATTGTGTAGTTTCAGCATCTGCCAGCAAAGACTAATAGGGCCATGATGACGAGCCAAACCTCATTGTGTATTACTGGAACGATAAACTTAACTTGACCTGATCCCCACTTTGTGTGGTTTTAAGGAAACACTAAACCCTTATGACCATGTAACATTCAAGCAGATCATATAAAATGCAAGTCTAGGCAAGAATATAAATAATGTTTTATGTTGTGTAATACAACTCTGAGCACAATGAAAGCCATCATTAAAGGTGAGATAAAAGATGAAATAAATGGCTGTGCGCCAAAATGTAGTGCTCTGAATAGTGGAAGTGTTGTAGGGCAGTAACACTGTTGTTTTTGTTGTTCTCCATAACAAACTGCATGAGACAGTGAAAGACAATACACTTGCAAATGTGACTCATAACGAAGGGTGGAAAGAAAGTTGAGTCACCTAGAGTTTGCCTGAGGTGTATAGGAAATGCAACAATTTGGTTTAATGAGATTCTGTAGTTTGATGACACCAAAACTGAACCTTTGAACCTCAAGGCTATATTTGACTGAAACTTAACATTGCATGCTAGATTCAGTTTTATAGCAGGAACTGGAAAGCCCATAAGGTTGAAAGGAAAAATAGATTGAGGTAATACAGAGGAACTCAGTAGGTAAACATGAATTAGATTTTTGTTCCATCAGTGAGTTAGAATGTATAGTAAGAGCTACATTGTAGCTATTATAGTCATTTTTAATTATTTGTATTTTATTGTAATAATTTATAAATTAATTTACTATTTAGCTTGACATGTGAAGGTTTTTTTTTTTAATGTTCTTGTAGTCTTCGTAGTACAGAAAAAAAGTAATGTAACGTGCAGGATGCTTGATGTATGTTATCAATTTTAAAGACTTTTTAACTTCGCTGCTTTTTTTTTGCAGCTAAATATATATTAGTTTATGGTATAGCATAAAAAAATCAAGGTGCAAGGGTAGTGAATGCTTTTTATGGACATTTATTTTCGCTTGTCTATAGTGAGCCTTTAGTACATAGTCTAATTGCTGGCATGCATAATTAAATTAGTTTTCTTTTTTACATGCTATTTGTACTGTAGTTCAAGAACAGTTCAGTCTGAAATAATACATTGCACAAATAAGCAAATGCAAATCAGGCAGGGTCACCTGGGTGTGAAAGCTTATCCGTGGAACAATGCTTTGATTGGATAATTTTATTCACAGAACTAAATGCTGTCTGTCATTGTTAGTGCCTCTTTAGAGGTTCCTTAAGCCCAGCAGCTCAGTGCCTAGTCAGGAATCATAAAAATTCACACAATTATAAAGTAAGGTTTGAACAACCAAGTTGAGCATTTCCACCCTTGAGGTTTTAAGACATATTTTGGAAGATTTTAAAGCTGCGTACTAAATAACATGAAACTGCATTCTTTTCCTCTCTTGCTCTAGAGAGGTTTCAGTAGACAAATCATAAAATATGTCATAACGTATCTGCTGGATATTTGGCAATGGAATGCATTTTACAGTGGCTGGTGGTGCCAGCCTGTAGCCCCAAGGAAGAGCAGGGGGGTGGGACAGGAATAGCAGCCCACTGGCCCATTTTACTCTGCCAGTCAACAGAAGGCTTCTGGGTAACACTTTACAATGAGGTCCTGTACTTCAAAATTAGTTATTCCATTAGACACCATGAGAAAGCATACATTTTCCATTTTCATTTTTAATTAATGTATGATCTAATGTTAGCTTTTAGTGTTAAAATGCATTAGTAGGCTAGAAATGAATTAAATTGTAAAGTGTTACTGGGTTTTGAGTGGCATCGTGATAAAAGGGCTTTTTTAATTTCCCCACAGGATGGACGGATTGAGTTCTCAGAATTCATTCAGGCCCTGTCTGTGACCTCACGTGGGACCTTGGATGAAAAGCTCCGCTGTAAGCAAATTTTTGATTAATAAAAGCCCATTCAAGTGACAATCAGTAAAAGACAGAAGCAGTAAAGTACCTTTGTAAGATGCTTAATAAAACAGGAAGCATTCTTAAAATACTAAATCTCAGTAATAGATTTAATACATTTAATTATTTTCTATATAAAACATAGACTGGCCCCAAAATGTATTTGGACACTTAAAGTGAACAATGGGTATTAAGACTTGTATACCTTAATATAACGTAAATTATGTTTCTTACTAAAAATCTGTAGCAAAAAAAACAATGAAATGCTTACGTTATTTAAAAAATTCTACATTGTTTTATACATATTTTGGACTATGGGGGCACCATTATTTCAGTGATGTCAAATGGATGCACTCAATAAGCTACTGCCGCTAACTGTTGCTATTTTTACCACAATACAACTTGGAAAATAAAATACTGATACAGTGCCACATTGTGCGCCTATTTGGCTGTAATTTTCAGTCGAAGGGCAACAAACGAAGCAATGTGAGTCTTCGCTGCTTTTCTTACCAATAAGAAGAGGAGCAAATAATGGGAAGATGCCTGTGGATGAATAAAACTTCCTAAAGACCCTTATCTTTGTTCTTTCCACTTTAGCCCTGAAGCCTTTGAGGCTTTTAGTCGACCACAGCTACTGAAAGAGCTTACAAATGGCAGAGACAAGAAACGCTAGATGCCATCCTAGCAGGATGTAAACATGTCTATCATGACACCGCAACCACTGAAGGAGTTTCCAGGATGGATTTCATTTGATATCCAGGGGTGTTTAGACTCCCTGTGGGAAAAAAATCGATGGTACGGCATTTGGTTTAAGCCTATGCTAATGTCCATCACCACCTGTAAGCTCTTTCTTATTTTATTTTCAGAGTTGTGTATTCTGAATTGTGTTGCTGTAAAAATAGCAACATGTGGCACCAGTAGCTCACCGAGTGCAACTATTTCACATCATAATGGTGCCTCCATTGTCCAAAATATGAGTAAAACGAAGTGGATTTTTTAAATAACGTAAATCCTTCATGGGTTTTCTACTACATATTTCAGCAGGAGACATAATTTACGTTATATTAAGCCATACATGTCACAATACCCAAGGTTTTCTTTAAAGCCCGGTTCAAACTACGGTGTCCACCAAAGCATTTTTTTTTTTTTTTTTACAGAGGCTGGCGTATTTTTTTCAATTGTTCTCAATGGGAGCACCACATTTTTTAAAACGCCAGGAGCGTGCAGAGAGCTGACCATCTTTTTCGCACTGAGCGTTGAGCGTTCTCTGAGTAAAACTCTGAGTAAAACGCTGAACTCATCAGTCACTTTCTAGTCAGCCAGCCAATCACAGTGGAGGAGGGGCGGGACTATTAGCGACCAACTGTCACACCATGCTTGCATTATGACTGAACAACAATGGAGAAGTTAATATTGTTTGTCTCAGAGTATTTATGTCTTTATCAGTTTGAATTGCTGACCTTCCATATTATTGTTATGAAAAATAATGCTTGGAGAAACATTTCATTCGCGATGCGTCTGCCATATTACTAAAGTGTATTTCATATCATAGCAACCACAGCGCCTCAGTGAAAAAAAAATGCTACCCTCTCAAGCACTCACAGCTGGGCTTTTTCAGCTGGCTAAAAAACGCTTTGGTGGACACGCAGCCTTACTGTCACTGTGTCAGATTATGCATTTTTGACTCTTAAAATCTTGCCGTGTTTTAAACAAGAAATATGTCAGACTACACGTTCTGACCTGACCATTCGTTACTTACCGTCTTTAACGGCGTGAGTGCTGTCATTGATACGGCAGGACTAGACAAAGGTCCCGTGAGTGCAAACAAACAATGGCTAGCAAACAGCATGTTTTGCCCTGTCTTGTCATCAAAAAAGAAAGAAAACCTGACAGTAGACTCAAATATGGATTGCATGAATAGGACAGTATGAACTGTCAAAGAGAACTGAGGTAAAATAGTGTTTATTCAACCTTTTTTCACTCTGTCGTGGCAGTCCCTCAAAGTATTGTTGTCATAGCTCCGCAAACATTTCCTCCATTGTAAATTTGCACCTGCAAAACCGATACCTGTCTTTCATTTCGGCTTGTTTGAAAGCATGTACGAAAGTGCTTCTGTGCTGCTACTGGCCTATGTCACAGATGTGACAGAACTCGTTGTGGACAACAGAAAAAAAATTAAACATAGTTTTAACATAGCTATTTTTTCTGTGGTGACTTCGTGAAGCATCACAGTGGTGGCATTGGATGTCGTCCACTATGACATGCTACACAAGATGAAATGATTGAGTCTTGCGTCCCGACGCCCATTGTCATTTAGGATACCTTACGTCAAGCAGATTGTGTCAAAATTGGGCTAAAATTTTGTAGTCTTAACTGAGGTTTAGTCATATTTAAAAATCAATGTATTTAATAGCATTAAATAAAATATTAAACCAAGTGCCATTTCCAAAGGATACTGTAGATTTTTAATCAGAAATTCTTTATCATATTTGGTGTATGAAATCATAATGGAAATTCTGTCTTTATTGGCTCTTAATAACTGTTCCTGTGGGATGTTCAAGCATGTGTCTTGTTGTAGTATCCACATGATCCACTAACATTTAACACAAAGTTTCCAAATAGTTTTTGTCTTAAGAATAATCTATTGTTTAATCATTTGATAGCTGCACGTTTTGTCTTGTAAAATGTTTGGCTTGTAAAGTATGTTAGTGCTTTGTTTCTTTCAAATAAATGTCACTTGGTTTGATATTTTTATTATCAAATGCCAAGAAATTCACACATTTTTCAGTGACACCTACGTGTCTGAATACTTTTGGGGCAACTGTGTTTTGTCAAATTGATTAAATGTGAAATTACCTCAGCGTATAACAGCCAAAGCAATTTTCTCGCTGATACTAAACAGACTCCTTTACGTATACGGGTCGGGTACCGCCTCTTTCTCTGTTGACTCTTCACCTCAGGCACTGACCTGTGTTTGCACTCGCTGTGCGAGTTGTAGGATTGCCTCTTTGTTATAGATGAGTGGAATGAACTAGGGCTGCTGTATGGGTGGGACGTCCTGGAGTCCTGGCGTGAAGAGAAAACCATAGATGGCGAGATGAAAGAGTCGCGCCTCACTGCTGTAATTGCTGTGCAGTGATTTTGCTTATACAAAGCATGCCTTTATCACCCAATCCTGCTTCTATCATTCCTTGCGGTGCTTATAAGCTTACATGTCTGCACTTTCTAACATTGCTCTTTAATTGATATTTAAAAGAAAATTAAGCTTAGTCCAACAAGATTCCCGATGGTGGTTTTTGTGATGGTGTTCAAACAGTTTTACTGTTTCCTGCACTTTGATGTTCTTCTTGATATTTCCCTACAGCGATTAATGAATTGGAAGTCTTGCACATTCACAGAAAATAGCTTACTTCTGTGTTAAAAAAAGTATGGTGGTTATACAGTCATGGCCAAAAATATCGGCACCCTTGCAATTCTGTCAGAAAATGCAACCCTTCTCTCAACCCTCCCCAAAATTCTTTGGTAATCATCAGATTTCATGATACCGTTCACACAGTCAAGGCATCCAGTGCCAGAAGCAGCAAAGCAACCCCAAAACATCTTTGAACCTCCACCATGTTTGACTGTAGGGACAGTGTTCTTTTTCATTTTGTTCTTCTGTAAACAGTGCCATGATGTCCTTTACTGAAAAGCTGTACTTTTGTCTCATCTGTCCACAGTACGTTCTCCCAGAAGAATTGTGGTTTTGTCACATAAGTTTTGGCAAACTCCAGTCTTGCTTTTTTATGCCTTTGGGACAGCAGTGGTGTCCTCCTGGGTGTCCCATCATAGCGTCCCTTTTCATTCACATGGTGACGGATAATGCAACCCGACACTGTTGTCTGCAGATCAGCTTGAATTTGTTTGGAAGTTAATCAGGGTTCTTTATCCACCATTTGAACAATCCTTCATTGTAATTTTTCATTAATTTTGCTCTTCCGTCCACGTCCAGGGAGGTTAGCTACAGTGCTATGGGCTGTAAACTCTCCACACTTTTTTCTTTTCTCCAGGCTCAGTGTGACACACAACATAAAGGTTGAGTCAACTTGTCTCCATTTTAACTGGTTGCAAGTGTGATTTAACTATATTGCCCACACCTGTTACTTGCCACAGGTGTGTCTAAACACGAATTATTTCTTACAATTTTGACAAGGTGCATCATTTTTTCCAGTCCATTTTTGAGTTTTGTGTGAAATTTGATCGTTTGATTTTCTTCTGTTTTTTTTTTTGTGTTGTTGCAGTGCAAACAAAAACAATAAGCACGACTATCAAAACATTTGCAATTGGAACAATTTTCTGAGAGAAGTGTTGCATTTTCTGACAGAATTGCAAGGGTGCCGATATTTTTGGCCATGACTGTATTATGATAAAATCAACATTAGCATGAAAAGGAACATATTTTATACACATCAGACATCTCTGTTAGTGTAATTTTAGTATTATTTATCATATATTTACTATTATAGTATATAATATAGTATAGTCATATTTTGAATTAATTTTATTTATATTTTCGGTCTTCATTTTAATTTTAGTTTTAACTGTTTTAGCAATTGTTATGTGCTTTTTCATTGTTATAATTTTTTTTTTATTATTTATATTTTATTTATATTTATATTAGTATTTATATTTAACTTTAGTTTATTTCAACTAAAATTAAACTTTGCAGAAACTTTAAGCAACTTTTTTATTTCAGTTGCGAAGACATTTCTAGTTTTCATTGAAGTTTTTCATCTAATATTTATATTTGATTTGATTTCAGCTTTGTTTTAATTCACAAACTTTTTTTAATAGTTTTAACTTTAGTTTTAGTTAATAAAAACATCTTTATTGCTTCCTATTGCTTCTTGTCTATTACATTTGTCTGAAGTTTAAGCACCTTGTTAAAAAAGAAAATCACCTATTTTATACCCTGTTTATGGAAAGCGCCATAATATTCTGCACACACTCACCATGACTTCTTGTTACACGCTTTAGGGGCCTTCAAGCTTTATGATCTTGATAACGATGGCTATATCACACGAGATGAAATGCTCAATATCGTAGACGCCATCTATCAGATGGTGGTAAGTCACCGTTCATTTCAGCTGTAATTACAGTCGGAACATATGGCATTGGTTTAATGAGCAAAATCTCTCAGATGTCTTTAACATTACTTGTGTTTGTCTAAGGGAAACACAGTGGACCTTCCAGAAGAAGAAAACACGCCAGAGAAGAGAGTGGATCGCATTTTTGCCATGATGGATAAGGTATTTCCTTGACCCCAATCACACTGAACCAGTTAATAATCCAAACCAAATCTGAGAGTTATTATACAACGGGCTGTTTATTTTATTTAATTTGTGGAAATCACTTAAGCAGACTAACTGCTAAAGGGATAGTTTACTCAAGGATGTCAGTTTTGTCATCACTTTGTATGTCGTTCTAAACATGTATGACTTACTTTCTTCTGTGGACCATAAAAGATATTTTAAATAATGTTGGTAGCTAAACACTTCCAGTGTCCCTTGACTTCCATTGTATGAACAAAAATACAGTGGAAGTCAATGTGAACCAAATCTGTTTGCTTATCAACATTCTTCAAAACATTTTCTTGGTTGTGCAGAAGAAAGAAATGAATTTCTATGAATATGCAATTGAAGGAGAAGTTCACTTCCAGAACAATAATTTACAGAGAATGTTTTCACCCCCTTGTCATCCAAGATTTTTGTGTCTTTCTTTGTTCAGTCGATAAGAAATCATTCTTGAGGAAAAAATTTCAGGAATTATCTCCATATAATGGACTTATATGGTGCCCCCAAGTTTAAATTTACAAAATGCAGATTAAATGCAGCTTCAAATGACTCTAAACAATCCCAGACGGGGAAGAAGGGTCTTATCTAGCAAAAATTGACAATTTATATACTTTTTAACCTCAAACACTCGTCTTGTCTAAGTCTGCGTGAACTCAGTTTTTTTCCGGTTCAATACAGTCAATGCAGTTAGGTTATGTTGAAAAACTCCCATCTCGTTTTCTTCCCCAACTTCAAAATCACCCTACATTGCTGCAGAACTACTGACCCAGTGTTTACAAAGTGAACATGCAAAGAAGATCAACGCTCTTTACAAAAAAAAGTAAATCAGCGACTGAAGAAGAAAACGAGACGCAAGAGTTTTTTGACATACCCTAACTGTATTGACCCGGATTACACAGACTGCTCATGTTCATCGCAGAAACGAGACGAGACAAGCATTTGAGGTTAAAAAGTATATGAATTGTCAATTTGTTTCGAAAATGACAGATCGTTTTGCTAGACAAGACCCTTCTTTCTCAGCTGAAAACGTTTAGAGCCATTTAAAGCTGCATTTAAACTGCATTTTGGAAGTTCAAACTTGGGGGAACCATTGAAGTCCACTATATGGAGAACATTCCTGAAGTGTTTCCTTAAAAAAACATAAATTTTTATCGACTGAAGAAAGAAAGACATGAAGATCTTGGATGACAAGGGGGTGAGTAAATTATCTCTAAATTTTTGTTCTGGAAGTGAACTTCTCTTTTAACCATCACTAAGCCCGTCAAGAAAAATCACTCATTTATAGCTCTGATTCAATTTACTAACCACATTCTCATCATCAATCCAGTGCATCAGATACAGTAAAAAATAAGAGCTCATATCTGTGGCAAAGCTAGCGTCACTAACGCTGCCCTGGGGTCTATAAACGCCAGTTTGGCATGCATTACCGCTAACATTGGATCCTAGCATTAATGCCCACTGAAGCCCTCTTCAAGCCCTGAAAGATGAGATCAGGACTTGTTTGGAAATGTTGACAGAGTTGGAATGCTTTCCAATACTGCAGCAATCTCAGATCAGAACTGCACCCTATGAGAAACCAGTAGGGCTATTTTAAGGACTTATATAATTACTAAAGCTTCTTCAACAAGTACTACACTGAACCACATAAGGTGAAAAAAGCGTTTTCATTGCCTACTCTGTTGTGATTTTTTTTTTCTCAATGGATCAGCCTGTTAGCACTCGCCCCCTGCTGGGCATGTGAAGCATCTTAAAAGTGGGAGAGTGTTTTCCTCATGCATAATTGAAAAACCTCATGGTTGTTTTTTTAGTATCCTGTAGTTTGTAAACTGATATAACCTTAAAGTCTATTCCACATTTGTTTGAAGCGTCATGCATTTGCATGTAACCACAAACAAGCTTAAAATAACACATGTAGTTGTTTTTACTCAGCATTTGAGACAGTTGTGATTCTAAACAGTGTTTGTTTGTTTACCCAGAATGCTGATGGGAAGCTGACCCTGCAGGAGTTCCAGGAGGGATCAAAGGCAGATCCATCTATTGTACAAGCTCTGTCACTCTATGATGGCCTTGTATAGTAGCAGCCTGTCTTAAGGATACAGGTATGCTGTGCTGAATATAAATGCATCCTGCATTCAGGTTATATGTTGTTTGATTAAAGAGATAGTTCACCCAAAAATGAAAATTCTGTCATTAATTTCTCACCCTCATGTTGTTCCAAACCCATTAGACTTTTGTTCATCTTTGGAACACAAATTAAGATATTTTTGATGAAATCCGAGAGCTCTCTGACCCTCCATAGAGAGCAAGGGTCCTACCACGTTCAAGGTTCAGAAAGGTACCAAGAACATCAACAAAATAGTCCATGTGACAATAGTGGTTCAACTGTAATTTTAAGAAGCTACTAGAATCCTTTTTGTTGTGCAAAAAAGCTAAAATAACAACTTTATTCAAAAATTCTTTTCCTCCAAGTCACTTATTTTGGAGAGTACCACAACGCAACATGCTGTCTGCGGAGAGTCAGAAAGCTTTTGAATTTCATCAAAAATATCTTACTTTGTGTTCCGAAGACGAAAGAATGTCTTACAGGTTTGGAACAACATGAGGGTGAGTAATTAATAACAGAATTTTCATTTTTGGGTGAACGATTCCTTTAAATCCTATTACATCCAATGTTTTACATGTTATAATTGATTTTATTGTACTTTTTATATTTTTTAATCATTGGGATGCAGTGAAGATGAGTCACACTCCTTAGTAGCAGAAAAAAAAGCATTTTTCCAAATATCATGCACCTATCACTCTTAGTTATTTAAGACCTGTCTGCCAGTGAGTGCCAAGAAAAGGATATAGAAAGAGATATATATCGAAATGGGGTGATTGTTTTTAGATTTAGGATGCCCATTTTAAGCTTTAGGCTTTTATAGTCTTTGGTGAATGACATATAACTTCTATTAAGGTAGTAATTGGTTGAATGACACTATTATTGTTATTTATGTGATTCTGGCATTAAGATCACATCAAGGTCGGCTGTGCATCCACAGCCTTATCTTACCTCATGGAAGTGTACTTTAAAACCTACAATGGCATTGAGTGAGAAGTGTACATTTTTCAGAACTGAATTGAAAAAACCTTGAACATAATTTCAGAAATAAGTTTCTGAATTTACAATATTTGTACAGTATATTTTGTGGTACTTTATGGCAAAATTATAATTTATTAGCTAATTAATTGTTTTGACAGTATAGACATTTCAGAGAAAAGCACCAATGAAGGGATAGTTCACCCCAAAATGAAAATTCTGTCATTGATTACTCACCCTCATGTTGTTCGACCCGTAAGACCTTCGTTCATCTTCCGATCCAAAATAAGATATTTTTTGATGAAATCCAATAGCTTACTTACCCTGCATAGACAGCAACACAACTGACACGTTCAAGGCCCAGAAAGGTAGTAAGGACATTGTTAAAATATGTGACATCAGTGGTTCAACTTTAATTTTATGAAGCTACAAGAATACTTTTTGTGCACAAAGAAAAAAAAAGTGTGTCAAGGACTGACATGGAAAAAAATACATTTTTGAATAAAGTCAGTGTTTTTTTTTCTCTGCGTAGTATTCTCGTAGCTTTGTAACATTACAGTTGAACCACAGATGTCACATGGACTACTTTAATGAATAGTTAATGACGACCTGATCTCATAATGAAAACATACCTGTGGGAACATTTTTGCAAGACGCGAAATACATACCGCCATGCACGTTTCGTGACTTTGTCGCTGTAAAATGTCCACCGAGTGGTGTTAAAAGAGTGTTTGGTATTTTTTCCCCCAGGACTGGGGTGGCCATACATGCCATTTTTTAGGGACATGTCCTGGCTAGGATTTCTATATTTGGCTTTGGCTTTCGAAAGACGCGAAATACGTACTGCCATGTACATTTTGTGACATAGCCGATGTGAAATGTCTATTGAGTGGTGCTAAAAGAGTGTTTGTTTTTTTTCCCCCGGAACTGGGATGGCCATATGTGCCATTTTTATGGGACATGTCCTGGCCAGGATTTCTATTTTTGGCTTTGTTTCCTGTTTTCATACTTTCTGAAGGCAATGATCGAAAAGTAGTTTGACCAATAGCGTGCAGGCATTGTAATCCACCAATCGTGGTGCATGAGAAGGTGGGATCTACATAGAATGGTCAAGGCCATGCTAATATGCGTACATATTAGATCACTCGTTCATTAATTCAACTTGAAGCGTGCTGTGCAGACCGATCGTTGTGTGACATCAAAGTACTGTGAGAGCGTTTTCAAAGCATAAGGAGCCGTTTGCTTTTTAAAGCTTTCACGGATGTCATATAATGTATGTCACGGATGTCACCCTACCTGGAACAGATGAATGTACATATGGTACGTTTTATGTGATGCTGGTTTTGTACGTGTCACGACGGTTCTGACTTGAAATGTCCATTGAGTGGTGCTATAACATGCTCCATGATATTTTAAAATAAAGTACCATCTGCACTACACTTATACCTACCCAACAGTATAAACAAAAACAAATGCACTGGAAAAACATAATTACAAGCATGCCGTTTTAGTTTTTCATGGGATTCGTACCCAGGGATCCTAAATTTTGCATCCTAAGTCCAATTCTGTTCCGGCTGAGCTACTGAGCAAGCTTGTTATGTCCAGACAGCGAAACATATGGAGCTGTAATCATAACTGTGTATGAAAACGATTAAAATTGCTCGCTGTTTTACCACTTCTAGTGTTCATTTCTTTTGAAAACTGCAGTGATATGTACCTATTGGTACATATTTCGCATCTTGCGAAAAACTTCCTACAGATACGTTTTCATCATGAGATCAGGTAGGTCAATGAATAGTATGCTGTACTATTTTTCTGGGCCTTGAACGTGGTTGCTCCATTGCTGTGCAGGGTCAGGAACCTCTCACATTTAATCAAAAATATCTTAATTTGTGTTCCAAAGATGAACAAAGGTCTTACGGGTTTTGAGCAACATGAGGGTAAGTAATTAAAGACAGAATTTTTGTTTTTGAGTAGATCATTCCTTGAATTTCAACACCAAATCTTGAATTTAAAGAAGTCCACTTCCAGAACCAAAAATTACAGATAATGTACTCACCCCCTTGTCATCCAAGATATTCATGTCTTTCTTTCTTCAGCCATAAAAAAAAATTATGTTTTTTAAGGGAAACATTGCAGGATCCCAAACAATACCAACCCGAGGAAGAAGGGTCTTATCTAGTGAAACAATCGGTTATTTTCATTAAAAAAATACAATTTATATACTTTTTAATCTCAAATGCTCGTCTTGTCTTATTATGATTCAAGACAGTTAGGGTATGTCAAAAAACTCAGATCATATTTTCTCCCTCAACAATGTTAGCTGTGACAACAAAAATCATTTCAAAATCATCCTATATCGCTGCAGAAGCACCGACCCAGTCTTTGCAAAGTGAACATGCAAAGAAGATCAAACACCCTTAACAAAAAGGTAAAACAGCGATATAAGACGATTTTGAAGTTGAGGGAGAACATGAGTTTTTTCAACATATCCTGACTGTCATGAACCAGAAAAAAAACAATTTAGGCAGAACGAGACAAAACCAGCGTTTGACATTAAAAAGTATAGAAATTGTATTATTTTTATGAAAATAACTGATCGTTTCGCTAGATAAGACCCTTCTTCTTCGACTGGGATCATTTACAACCGCATTTGGGATCGTTTGAAGCTGCATTTAAACTGCGTTTTAGAAAAATCTGGGGCACCATAGCAGTCCATTATATGGAGAAAAATCCTGAAATGTTTTCCTTTACAGCTGAAGAAAGGAAGACATGAACATCTTGGATGACAAGAGGTGAGTACATTATCTGTTAATTTTTGTTCTGGAACTAGACTTCTCCTTTAAAATGATCTGTTTCTTAAACAAAATGACCCATTCCTCAATGTGAGCATTTTGTAATGTACAGGTACGGCAAAGGATCCAGTGCGGTGCCATTCCACAATGCCATTTAAGGAGATGAGTCTTCATCATTTGACCTCTCATTCTGGACTCTTAAGACTGAGAAGTCTCACCACAAGCAAATCACATTTCAGCATACATCAATGACAGAAAAGAAACTTGTCATCCTGAAACTTGTGTGTGTGTGTGTGGGGGTGTGGGTGTGTGTTTGCGTGTATGAATGCTATACTGCAGGATCCCATGGGATTTTGTTTTCTGCCAAACAGACGCACTGGAGAGTATATGGGTGGCACTGATTGTTAAAGAAAAGCATGCTGATGAACCTAAATTATAGATGTAAATATGTGTAAACATTTCATATTTTTTAATCATACTTTGCTGGTATATTGTGGATGTGCTCTTCATGTATAATTTAAGAGACTGTTCATATTTTATTTATTTCTTGTTTACCTTGAAGTTTATGGATTGCAGCTGTTACAAGCCTCAAAGCCTCTTGGAATGAAAGACTTTAATCCTGCTTTTTCTCTGAAACTATGAATGCGAAAGGAGATTAATTTATTATATTTGCGACACACAGCTCCCATTGTGAAGAGTGCGCTGCCCATTCATTGCTGGCAAAAGTCCTCAAGCTACTTCCTCAGCAAGGCACTGTAGCCGAGCAACATTCAACACTGTTATTCTCGAATGGTTGCACCTCAGAACTGATGTAAGTACCTCTGTAATGGAGAAACAAACAGTCCACCATCTGCTAACTTAAACTGCACCTCTGCCGTTGTCTTTTCCTGTGTCATTTTCCTGTCAGACGAAAGCCATAGACTTGAACTATGACATTCTCCTCTCGAAGCGAGTAATTTGGTATGTGCCGGGCGGGTTTGAGTGGGTCTCATGCTTTATCAGTCGCTCTCTGGCTGATGATTAAATTTGAGTCACTGCATAATTGCCTCTAATGTTATTTGCCGTCGGTAAGTAAGATGGAGGTTTTAATATCTGATGTGTCCTCTCTTGATATTTCAACAATGGCTGCTTCCATTTTCATCACTGGCTGGTATGCGCAGAATTGCAGGGCTGATAATAGGACAGTGTTCCATAGGCGCACAGACCTTGTATCCCATCAGCGCAATGGATTCGCTGGCACGCTTTCAAATGAATTCAGTGTGGGCAATGAATCCTTGAAGTAATCAAGTTTGTCACCCAAAAGAAGCATAAATCAAATACACCATACAAAACACATAAAGTAGAGGTCTCTCTCCATCTCCAATTTTCTTTTTCAAATAAATTCTGTTCTATAATTTATATTCATCAAAGAATCCTGAACGAAAATGGAACAGTTTCCACAAAAATATTAAGGAACACAATGATAATAATAAATGTTTTTTTGCACAATAAATCAGAATGATTTCTACAGGATCATTTGACCCTAAAAATTCTGCTTTGCCATCCTAAGATTAAATTATATTTTAAAATATATTACAATGGAAAATTTATATTTGACCATATTACTTTTACCATTATCTAAATGCCACCCTGGTAAGCAAGAAATATATGTATACGTGTGTATATATAATGTATTTAAAATGTATGTATGTATGTATTTAAAACATTATTATTAAAAATGATCAGTTGAAATGTTTATATATGCAATGTAATATATAAAATGTTAACCATTATTATTATAAATAATATATTAAAATGTTAAAATGTACTGATTAATGTTGCTTTTAAGAAATTTTAAGAAAAAAATAGGGAAAAATAAAATTGTAAAATATGTAAATAATATATATATATATATATATATACACACACACACATACATATATATTAGGGCTGTCAAACGATTAATTGTGATTAATTGCATACAAAATAAAAGTTTGAGTTTGCCTAATATATGTGTGTGTGCTGTGTGATTATTATATATGTATAAATACAAATTTTTAAATTATATGTATTATAATTCTTATATAATTTGTATTATATAGAAATAAAAATATTTTGTACATAAATAACATATTTCTCTTAAACATATACATTCATTTGTATGTATTTATATATACATAATAATTACACATAGTACACACACGTATATTAGGCAAACTCAAACTTTTTTTTTGTATGTGATTAATTGCACTGACCAATATTATAAACACAACACTTTTGTTTTTGCCCCCATTTTTCATGAGCTGAACTCAAAGATCTAAGACTTTTCTATGCACACAAAAGGCCTATTTCTCTCAAATATTATTCACAAATCTGTCTAAATCTGTTAGTGAGCACTTCTCATTCTCCTACGAAAACCAGTCAGTATCTGGTGTGACCACCATTTGCCTCATGCAGTGCAACACATCTCCTTTGCATAGAGTTGATCAGGTTGTTGATTGTGGCCTGTGGAATGTTGGTCCACTTCTTTTCAATGTCTGTGCGAAGTTGCTGGATATTGGCAGGAACTGGAACACACTGTCATATACGCCAATCCAGAGCATCCCAAACATGCTCAATGGGTGACATGTCCGGTGAGTATGCTGGCCATGCAAGAACTGGGATGTTTTCAGCTTACAAGAATTGTGTACAGATCCTTGCAACATGGGGCCATGCATTATCATGCTGCAACATAAGGTGATTGTCGTGGATGAATGGCACAACAATGGGCCTCAGGATCTCATCATGATATCTCTGTGCATTCAAAATGCCATCAATAAAATGCACCTGTGTTCGTTGTCCATAACATACGCCTGCCCATACCATAACCCCACCACCACCATGGGCCACTCGATCCACAACGTTGACATCAGCAAACCGCTCACCCACACGACTCCATACACGCTGTATGCCATCTGCCCTGTACAGTGAAAACCAGGATTCATGTGTGAAGAGAACACCTCTCCAAAGTGCCAGACGCAATCGAATGTGAGCATTTGCCCACTGAAGTCGGTTATGACGACGAACTGCAGTCAGGTTGAGACCCGGATGATTCCCTGAGACCGTTTCAGACAGTTTGTGCAGAAATTCTTTGGTTATGCAAACCAATTGTTGCAGCAGCTGTTCGGGTGGCTAGTCTCAGATGATCTTGGAGGTGAAGATGGTGGATGTGGAGGTCCTGGGCTGGTGTGGTTACACATGGTCTGTGGTTGTGAGGCCGGTTGAATGTACTACCAAATTCTCTGAAACGCCTTTGGAGACGGCTTATGGTAGAGAAATGATCATTCAATTCACAGGCAACAGCTCTGGTAGACATTCCTGCAGTCAGCATGCCAATTGCACGCTCCCTCAAAACTTGCGGCATCTGTGGCATTGTGCTGTAAGATAAAACTGCACATTTTAGAGTGGCCTTTTATTGTGGCCAGCCTAAGACACACCTGTGCTATAATCATGCTGTCCAATCAGCATCTTGATATGCCACACCTGTGAGGTGGATGGATTATCTCGGCAAAGGAGAAGTGCTCACTAACACATATTTAGACACATTTGTGAACAACATTTGAGAGAAATAGGCCTTTTGTGTACATAGAAAAAGTCTTAGATCTTTGAGTTCAGCTCATGAAAAATAGGGGCAAAAACAGAAGTGTTGCGTTTATAATTTTGATCAGTCTATGTGAAAAGTTCATTTGCAAAAACAGATAACTCCATTTTGTTAAAAAAAAAAAAACATTTTTTCATTATGCTATCATGTTTTTATTGTGTTTTAATATTAGTTAGCTGTATTTTTTTATTATTTTTTTAGTTTATTGTAATAATAATAGTTTGTGATAATAATATAAAATAACCCAACTGCAGATTGAGATTAATTGGAATGCACAATGACAAAACATGATTTTTGAAAATTCTTTTAAAAATTGCAAATGAACACCTCATATATATATATATATATATTTTATTTGTGTGTGTGTGTACATATATATCTCACACAGTATATGGATCTTACATATTAAAAATATAGCAGCCTTTTCAAAAAAAAAAAAAAAAAAAAAAAAGATGTCATAAAAAACTACCCAAATATTATATCATTTAAATTATGACTTAAGTTTCTTTTTTTTTTGGCGATGCATGGCACTGCTCCCTTGCAACAGTTCATGAAGGCTCACAATGGTTTTAGGTATCAGCCAAGTCTTGTGATGGCTTGTTGCTGCCTCTTGAAAGTTCATGTCTAGCCCTGCAGAAATGGAGCTCTCATTGTGCGTCTATGGCACGTCTTCAGTTTCATTATGCGGTACTCAAGGCCGGTGGCCCAGTCAACACGACATCTGGGGCTTCTGAATCAGCAATAACTAGAAGGGTTCTTGCTGACTAAAGTAAGACAGACCTCACGCTCAGTACGCAGGCTTAGTTTCCCAATCCAGCGCTAAAACAAAACAGACTTCACACCCTGGTCACACGGGACAGCTAGAGAATAACAGTGAATATAGGGGAGGAGAGGAATGTATGTTTCGCACAGGCATGAATTGTTATATGAAGGGTCATAAACATGGTTTTTGCAATGAGGTCTGGATTATTTATCTCACATTGTTAAGTGTAGCGGGTGATGAACCGGCTGTTTGGAAAAATGAGAAGACTTGGAAGGATGCAGGCAAACTGTGTGTTTTATAGTATTTTGTTTTAACAGACGCACTGGTTTTCTAATGGTAAACTCATATGGAAATAAGAAACTTTTTATTTGTCTTTTCATTAACATTTTGCTTTTGGTCAAATGTTTTCATGACTGTAAAGTTAGTGGATAGTTCACCCAAAATTCACTTTCTTTCTTCAGTGGAGCACAAAAGACATTTTGACAATGTTT